>NC_048593.1:12137400-12279900 GCF_013265735.2 Oncorhynchus mykiss | reverse complement strand
TGACATTTGAATGTGTGAAAAGTTTTCATCACAGATACCTTTATGAACTGCTTTGAGCTTGGATAAAGAATCATCAAATATAGCATACTGTACATCTTAGATACTGTACATCATAGATACTGGACATCTTAGATACTGGATATCTTAGATATTGTACCTCTTATAAGTTCTCTATTCAAGTTTCAAGTTTGAATGTCACAAGCACAGTGAAATGCCTCTAAACCCAACAATGCAGTAATCAATAACAATGTAATACTAAACATAACACAAGGTAGAACAAAAACACACAAGAAATAGAAATATGAACACGAGAAAGTAAGTAAGCATACTATATACAGAATCAGTCAATTCCAGTACCAAATTTACAGTGTGCAGGGATACTGCGGTGATAGAGGTACAGTAGATACTGCAGTTGAAGTCGGAAGTTTACATACACTTTGTTTGGAGTCATTAAAACTCGTTTTTCAACCACTCCACAAATTTCTTGTTAACAAACTATAGTTTTGACAAGTCGGTTAGGACATCTACTTTGTGCATGTCACAAGTCATTTTTCCAACAATTGTTTACAGACAGATTATTTCACTTATAATTCACTGTATCACAATTCCAGTGGGTCAGAAATGTACATACACTAAGTTGACTGTGCCTTTAAACAGCTTGGAAAAGTCCAGAAAATTATGTCATGGCTTTAGAAGCTTCTGATAGGCTAATTGACATCATTTGAGTCAATTGGAGGTGTACCTGTGGATGTATTTCAAGGCCTACCTTCAAAGTCAGTGCCTCTTTGCTTGACATCATGGGAAAATCAAAAGAAATCAGCCAAGACCTCAGAAAAAAATTGTAGACCTCCACAAATCTGATTCGTCCTTGGGGGCAATTTCCAAACGCCTGAATGTACCACAAAAATCTGTATAAACAATAGTACGCAAGTGTAAACACCATGGGACCACGCAGCCGTCATGCCGCTCAGGAAGGAGATACGTTCTGTCTCCTAGAGATTAACATATTTTGGTGCGAAAAGTGCAAATCAATCCCTGAACAACAGCAAAGGACCTTGTGAAGATGCTGGAGGAAACAGGTACAAAAGTATCTATATCCACAGCAAAACGAGTCCTATATTAACATAACCTGAAACGCTGCTCAGCAAGGAAGAAGCCACTGCTCCAAAACTGCCATTAAAAAAGCCAGACTACGGTTTGCAACTGCACATGGGGACGAAGATTGTACTTTTTGGAGAAATGTCCTCTGGTCTGATGAAACAAAAATAGAACTGTTTGGTCAAAATGACCATCGTTGTGTTTGGAGGAAAAAGGGGGAGGCTTGCAAGCCAAAGAACAGCATCCCAACTGTGAAGCACGGGGGTAGTAGCATCATGTTGTAGGGGTGCTTTGCTGCAGGAGGGACTGGTGCACTTCACAAAATAGATGGCATCATGAGGAAGAAAATTCCGTGGATATATTGAAGCAAAATCTCAAGACATCTGTCAGGAAGTTAAAGCTTGGTCGCAAATGGGTCTTCCAAATGAACAATTACCCCAAGCATACTTCCAAAGTTGTGGCAAAATGGCTTAAGGACAACAAAGTCAAGGTATTGGAGTGGCCATTACAAAACCCCTCAATCCCATAGGCAATTTGTGGGCAGAACTGAAAAAGTGTGTGCGAGCATTGAGGCCTACACACCTGACTCAGTTACACCAGCTCTGTCAGGAGGAATGGGCCAAAATTCACCCAACTTTTTGTGGGAAGCTTGTGGAAGGCTACCCAAAACATTTGACTCAAGTTAAACATTTTAAAGGCAATGCTACCAAATACTAATTGAGTGTACGTAAACTTCTGACCCACTGGGAATGTGATGAAAGACATGAAAGCTGAAATAAATCATTCTCTCTACTATTATTCTGACATTTCACATTCTTAAAATAAATTGGTGATCCTAACTGACCTACAACAGGGGATTTTAACTAGGATTAAATGTCATGAATCGTGAAAAACTGGAGTTTAAATGTATTTGTCTAAGGTGTATGTAAACTTCTGACTTCAACAGTATATGTATAGGTGACTAGGCATCAGGATATATGATAGACAGAGTAGCAGCAGCGTATATGATGATTGTGTCTCTCTCTCTCTCTCTCTGAGAATCTCTTACAGACTTTATAATGTCCCTCTGTATAATTCGATATCTGCCTGAATCTCACTCTGACTCACTCTATAATAATCCATTTCCAGAAGTGGGTGGCTATCGACCAGCACAGAACCTCAATGTGAAAATCAAACCAAGTTATTTTTATTATTTTCACGCTTCATTTCACTCACCCACATGCACACAGCAGTGGCGGTTGGTAACGTTTCTTGTTGTTGTTATGAGCTCGGCCTTATTTCTATTACAGCATATTGGATGACGGTCATTCCTATTCCATTCACCCAGCTCAATGTAACATCGATAGGTTTAGGCTACTACATGACACGAAAATGTTCCCTGTACCCATCATGGGGTTGCTACAACCTATCATATGAATGAAAGTTTACAACTTAAGTGCACAGGTCGAGAATTTTTTGTAATAAAGGTGACAGACAGTGACACATTCAATACCACCTTGCACAATCTTGCCTGCATCTAGCTGATCTAGGGTGTAATCATTAGTCCAATATTTGCAAATGAGAGTTTCTATTGGACTAATTCAGGTATGTTTATTCCCGTTTCGTTTCGTTGGCTTCCATTTAAGAAACATTTTTCAACAGAATCGGCGGAATGAATACACCCCTGATATATTGTAAAATACATTTTTGGTTACTACATGATTCCATGTGTTTTTTTCATAGTTTTGATGTCTTAACTACTATTCTAATAATACAAATAAAGAAAAACCTTTGAATGAGTAGATGTTTCCAAACTTTTGAATGGTACAGTGTATTTACAATCAGCAAAATGATCATGATGTTTATATTTGACTGCTATTAGAGTGAACTGTGTTTGCGTGTATTGGTATTTGTATTTATCATGGATCCCCATTAGCTGCTGCAAAGGCAGTAATGTTTTTAAAATGTATAACTGCCTTAATTTTGCTGGACCCCAGGAAGAGTAGCTGCTGCCTTTGCAGGAATTAGTGGGGATCCATAATCAATACAAATCTACTTGTACATCTACTCATTCAAAGGTTTTTCTTTATTTTTATTATTAGAATAGTAGTTAAGACATCAAAACTATGAAAAAAACACATGGAATCATGTAGTAACCAAAAATGTATTTTAGATGTTTGATTATTCAAAGTAACCACCCTTTGCCTTGATGACAGCTTTGCACACTCTCGGAATGCTTTTTGAACAGTCTTGAAGTAGTTCCCACATATGCTGAGCACTTGTTGGCTGCTTTTCCTTCACTGTGTGGTCCACCTCATCCCACCATCACACCTTCTCCTCCATGCTTCATGGTGGGAACCACACATGCGGAGATCATCCGTTCACCTACTCTGCGTCTCACAAAGACATGGCGGTTGGAACCAAAAATCTCAAATTTGGACTCATCAGACCAAAAGGACAGATTTCCACCGGTTTAATGTCCATTGCTCGTGTTTCTTGGCTGCAATTTCATAGGCTGGTAACTCTAATGAACTTATCCTCTGCAGCAGAGGTAACTCTCTGTATTCCTTTCCTGTGGCGGTCCTCATGAGAATCAGTTTCATCATAGCGCTGGATAGTTTTTGTGGCTGCATTTGGAGAAACTTTCAAACTTCTTGCATTATTTCGTATTGACTGACCGTCATGTCTTATTAAAATAATGATGGACTGTCGTTTCTTTTTCTTATTTGAGTTGTTCTTGCCATAATATAGACTTGTTTTTTTTACCAAATAGGGCTGTCTTCTGTCTACCACCCCTACCTTGTCACAACACCACTGATTGGCTCAAACGCATTAAGAAGGAACATTAACTTTTAACAGGGCACACCTGTTAATTGAAATGCATTTCAGATGATTACCTCATGAAGCTGGTTGAAAGAATGCCAAGAGTGTGCTAAGCTGTCAACATAGCAAAGGGTGGCTACTTTGAAGAATCTGGGGTGATAAATTAATGAAACCAAAATACCTTGCCTTGGAAGAGTTCCAGTGTTGGTTAACCATAATCAGCTAGCGAACATAGCATCCCTCTCTGTTTGAGCCGCTTGTTTGAGTAGGCTAAACTAGCTAGCTGCATTTGTAAAGTGAAAGTAAAAAAATATATATACAACCAAATAGCTCTCTCTCAATTTTGGAATAAATTAATTTGTTCAAAACTGTTAAACTATTGTCTTTCTCTCTCTTTGAGTCAACTACTCACTACATTTTATGCACTGCAGTGCTAGCTAGCTGTAGCTTATGCTTTCAGTACTAGACTCATTCGCTAATCCTTTGATTGGGTGGATAGCTGCTAGAACTCTGATAGGTTGGAGGACATCCTCCGAAGTTGTCATAATTACTGTGTAAGTCTTTTGAAGGGGGTGAGAACCATGAGCCTTCTAGGTTTTGTATTGAAGTCAATGTACCCAGAGGAGGACAGAAGCTAGCTGTCCTCAGGCTACACCATGGTGCTACCCTACAGACTGCTTCTGAGGCTACTGTAGACCTTCATTGAAAAACAGTGTGTTTTAATCAATTATTTGGTGACACGTGAATATATTTAGTATAGTTTTATCTAAAAAGGATAATTTAGTTAATGTTCACTATTTTATTTAGATGTGTCACGCCCTGACCTGAGTATTCTTTGTTTTCTTTATATTTTTGGTTAGGTCAGGGAGTGACATGGGTGATTATATGTTTTTGTCCTGTCTAGGGGTTTGACCTGTCTAGGAGTTTTGTATGTTTATGGGGTTGGGACCAGTCTAGGGGGTTTTGTATGTCTATGGTTGCCTAGATTGGTTCTCAATTAGAGGCAGCTGTTTATCGTTGTCTCTGATTTGGGACCATATTTAGGCAGCCATATGCTTTGGGTGTTTTGTGGGTGATTGTTTCCTGTGTCAGTGTTTGTGCCACACGGGACTGTTTCGTTTCCATTCACTTTGTTATTTTGTATTTCTGTTGTGTTCAGTTTTGTGCTATTAAAACATGGACACTTACCACGCTGCGTATTGGTCCGATCCTTGCTACTCCTCTTCAGACGAAGAGGACGATATCTGTGACAAGATGAAATTCACTGAGTTGAATGGTCATCCCCTTCCTCCTCTGTGGAGCCTCCACTGGCACACATATGCCTACATATACCTACAGCCTACTGATGGCACACCCTGATCTGTTTCACCTTGCTTTGTGATTGTCTCCAACCCCTCCAGGTGTCGCCCATCTTCCCCATTAACCCCTGTGTATTTATACCTGTGTTTTCCGTCTGTCTGTGCCAGTTCATCTTGTTTGTTCAAGCCAACCAGCATTTTGTCTCAGCTCCTGCTTTTCCCCCAGTCTCTCTTTTCTCACCTTCCTGGGTTTGACCCTTGCCTGTCCTGTCTCTGAGCCCGCCTGCCTGACCACTCTGTCTGTCCCTGAGCCTGCCTGCTGTCCTGTACCTTTGCCCTTCCTCTGGATAACCAACCTCTGCCTGACCGGACCCTGAGCCTGTCTGCCGTCCTGTACCTTTCCCCCTCTTCTCTGGTCTATTGACCCCTGCCTGCCTTGACCTGTCTATTTGCCTGCCCCTTTGGGATTATTCAACTATTGGTTATCTGACGTGGTCTGCATCTGGGTCTTACCTTCATATCTGATAACTCACACACATCTACTAGTGCATTTATCTAATTCAATGATTTCCCTATGGAACCAAACCTCATTCATCTGACCCCTCACCTTTACATTGTAATAACATCTGTCCCACACATACGCTTACAGTTGACACCCCTGATCATGCTTTGTCAATCTCATCAGGTGTGACTAGGCAGTGCATGTACGCATGCACATACATGAGAACGACCTGAAGTTCAAGTAATGGGTAGGACAGACGTGTTTCATGGCGTTAGAGAGAGGGGGAGATAACATTTTTCAGATGGAAGGATAGCAAGGTGTGATAAGCTTCTCTGGCAGTAGACGATTGGGTTCACATCAAATCAGTTTTCTGATGGTTTGGAGAATATCCCACCAAACTTGCACAGAACATTACCATACATTTGGTGACACTTAACTCTTCTAAATGCAAATATGCAGTGAGCCAAGTAATCATAACTTCTTTTAATAGGAAATATTCAAACATGTGTTTGGAGAACTGTCAATGTTTTGTGTTCTCTCTCATTCCATTTCATTAGAGACGACACCCAGCGACACTCACTCTCTCAGCGGACAACTGTATGTTTTAAACATTGGAATAAAACCCCATAGAATAAAACCCCATCAAAAACTTCCCAGCTAACAACCAACGTTCCCACAACTTGAGAGAATGTTGGAGGTGTTTAGTCTCGTTAGGTCGTTACCTAACGTTTTCAAAGGAATGTTCCAATGACATGCAAGGACGGTTTCCAAGAGACCATCCCCTTAATGTCAGAACAGAACTTACCCAGAACGTGGTTACCATGTTCTCAGAATATTCAATATTAACATTCTAGACACATTTCACAGGAACAATGGAAGAACAGTCATGATGAAGGATGGAGAGAGAAACTATTATTCAAATGGAGAGAAGAGATGATAACAGGGTGTGATAAGCTTTTCTGGCAGGAGAAGATTGGGTTCACATCAAATCACATTTCATGCGCCTGCTCCCCCTCTCACCCCTACTTATCCCTCCATGATCCCATCTCTCCTCTCCTCTGGCTGTGTAATAATAGAGCGTTGGGCTCCAGGCTGTGTCACTCCCAGGGGAAGGAGCTAAGATGATTTCCCATCCTAGAGGTCTCCAACTGGGGCTCAGATACCCATCAACCAGCCTGTGTGGAGCGCTGGTACTGAGAGAGTGTTACTAAGAGAGAGAAATAGAGAGAAGGGGGGGGAAAGGAGAGAGGGGAGGAAGACAGAGGAGAGAAGAGACAATAGAGACTGTCCTTCAGATCGATGAAGATGCAGCTAATAAAAAAACACAAATCATTTCTGAAGTCTTTTTAATGTCACTGAGAGAAAACGGTTGGGGTGGATGTTGTGTTGATGAGCAGAGAACAGGATGTGTGTGTGTGTGTGTGTTGAGATGATGGTTGGCTGCAGAAGTCCTGTCTGCTTGATTTCACACTCACGGCTGCAGGTGTTTCTGAGGGCTCTAAGCTGCAACGAGCAAGCGAGCAATTGCGCTCGTCACACACGCACACAGGCACGCACGCACACACGCACACAGGCACACACGCACACAGGCACGCACGCACACGTGCACACAGGCACGCACGCACACAGGCACGCACGCACACACGATCATTTTTGAAAACATTACATGCGCTATTCATTATGTGGGATGAATGCTGTAACAACACAGAATAAAAACTATGAATACAAATTATTTGATGGTAGTGACTGCCCATTACTGCTTATCACTTATTAAACATAATTCGTTCACTTTCCTTTAATAATATATTACATTTTTTTTTATTTAAAGACTTTATTATTTCATTCCAAGTCATCATCTCATCTCTATAGAGCTTCTGCCTATGCACTATTTTAGCAGTTCTTCAAAGTAAATAAGCCATACCTTTATTACTGCCTAATGAATAGCAATTATCAATAATTTTGACCATGTATTTTCAGGTAGAGATACCTCATGAAGCAACTGCTCTCTATCCCTCTTGATCACGCATTTTTCTGTCTCTTTTATGTAGCAGGCAGAAAAGAAACATAGACCGGACAAGTAGGCGGGCAATGGATTATGGTCATTGTAGTTAATTACTGTGTTTTCTGCGCTAAACTATGTTGAATATTGGACTGTTAGAAACTACAACTCCCTACTACATTGCACGGTTCGGGCTTGATCTGATTCATCTCTAGAGAAACTGTGAAATGTGCACATTGAGCTCACAGAAAAAAACACAAACAAAATGGAATTCAAATAATTTGACAGATGTCAGTCAATTAGTTGTTTAAAAAATGAAAAATAACCAAAATGTCAGTTAATTGCTCAGCACTAATGGCCAGTTTGTTTCATATATGAATGGGACCTGGAGATGATTGAGAATGTGTGTGTTATTTCTGTACCCTGATATGACATCACCCATCGCTGATATGGCCCTGTGTGTGTGTGTGTGCTGTTCGTCTCCCACCTTCATCCAAAGTAGTGGCTGATGTCACAGAGCGGACACACACACGCATACACACACACACACACACACACACACACACACACACACACACACACACACACACACACACACACACACACACACACACACACACACACACACACACACACACACACACACACACACCCTCACGCCATCTGGCCTCTGATGAGATAAATCATCCTCTGTGTGAGTCAGTCAAAAGATCAAACCATTATAATCTGTTGAAATTATCTCTTAAAGTCTGACTATTACTGTGGCTTGTCTCTGTTAAAGCCTTTGCAGACTGTACAATTTTAGCCATGTTATGCCTGGATTTTGCTGTCCAAGACAAGATGTCGTGGGCAATGTCGTGGGCAAATTCTTGGTTGTAAACGATTGTCGGACATCTTGGCTCGTTCAGTGTAACAGGGTTTAGGTCCGCCGATTAAGTACCACCACGTGTGGTCGTAGGCTCAGACAAAGTTCTGGTCGTGTCAGAATTTTTTGGCCTTTATCATGTAGTGTGTGGCTGGTGTTACAAGCTGATCCCGGTGACTGACCAATAGGAACACAGCCGGCACTGAGTATGCACACAATAATACGATTATTGTGAATGGTCAGATTGATATAATAGTTCAATTTAAACATTACTAACATGCTGTGCAAGAAGAACGATTTCCCTAATAATCTTGTTTACATGACACATCTGAAATCAGCCTACCTGTTGTGATTTTGATAAATGCGTAAAATCGCCAATCAAAATAAACGTTCCACCACAGAAGCCATGTTATTTTGGGGAAGCCTTCTTTGATTCTGAGTTCGGACATGCAATGAGTGTACAATAAATTAGGAACTCCTGCTCTTTCCATGAATCCAGGTGAAGGCTATGATCCCTTATAGAGTACCACAGTACGAGTCATAATACCCATAAAATCTAGTTGTCAAACAAGGAAATAGTTCCAATTGTTTTCCACCATTCATTTTTCCCATGGGGGAATTTAGAAACACTTCAAATAAGGGCTGTGTTTCTTGTAGGCTTGCCCTGGCGTGACATTTTGATAACTGTGTAAATCTCTCTAGGACAAGGTGATTTTTATCAATATATTTGTCTGTATTTACCCCACCAAAAATGCACAGAATATGGTCGCCATGTTCTCAAAATATAAGATATGACTAGTGTAACTTGCTCTCTTTTACTCTCTCTCTCTATTTCTCTCTCTCGTTCTGAGAATCTCTACAGACTTTAAAATGTTCCTCTGCCTGACTCTCACTCTGACTCAGTCTGAAATAATCCATTTCCAGAAATGGGTGTCTATCGACCACAACAGAATCTCAAACTTAAAATCAAGTTCCCGACCTGTTCCGGGGATGTTCCTAAAGTCATGGTCCCGAATAAATGTTGTCAAGCCCATACATTTCTTTGTCTGTGGGCAAGGTTAGGGACACCCCACATACACAAACAGTGTTTCAACACAGAGCTTTTTCAACTTACATATTTGACACAATTTGACATCAGGAATGGGTAACTTTGATGGGGGGTGGGGGCCACAAAAATATCTGAACTCATGAGGGGCCACAGTTGCTCATGTGTCTGCGTACCCACATGTGTGCACCCCTGACTTAATTTATTGATTTGAGGGTCTTCAAAAGAGGGACAGCGGGCTGCATTGCTGAAACAATTCAATCAAATCAATGATGAGAGAATATTTAGATTAACGGATAACAGAAACAAACATGGTGGCATAGCAGGACGATCGGAATGCCGTGACATGTTGAATAATATTTACTGTACAAATTAACATGCACTATGTAACCAGGTGTGTCAAATATGTAAGTTGAAAGCATTGTATGTTAAGAGCACTGTGTGTGGTTGTCTCTAATGTTGCCACAGACAAAAATCTGTAAATAGACGATCTGTTTAACAATCAGGGCCTTGATGGCCTCGGCAAAAGTAACAAGGGGTGGTATGTAAAGAAACACATTTTATGGTGGAAAACGTTTCTTTGGGACCATCAGGGGACATCCTATAAACGTCTTAAACTGCCCCGGAGCAAGCTGGGAACTAGACAAAACAGAAGGCCCTATGTTTTGCACGTCATTGGTTACAGGAATGGTCTTGCAGAGTTCCAATGAATCGTGTCCAGAACCTTAATATTGATTATTCTGAGAACATGGTAACCACTTTCTGGGTAAGTTCTGTTGAACATTAACGGAATGGTCTCTTGGAAACTGTCCTTGAACATCACTGGAACATTCCCATGAAGACATTAAGTAATGACCGAATGACACTCTTAAATGGAACATTCTCGAAAGATGTGGGAACATTTGTTGTTAGCTGGGATCTTTGTGTCTCGCTCGCTCTCTCCCTCTCTCTCTCTCTCCCACCCTGTTTCCCTCCACCCCTCTCTCTCTCTGTATTTCTCTCTCAGTATGCAATCCATCTCGGAGAATCAGAAACTCATTATCAAAGTAAATTGCGAACAATTGTGAACAAAGGAAGCTCTACAATCTGCTTGTTTCATTTCTCCCAAAGTGGCTTTTTTGTCAGCATAGGCAGCACTTATTCTGAACAATGTGTAAACTCAGATTGCACAGTGAAAGGTGCATCACTGGAACTTGTATATAATATTAGCAATGATTTCCCCCCCTCCCCCAACATGATGTGGCCCCCATAGAGACGTGAGGCATCGTGTCCATACAGACACCTCAAAGAGAGAGTAGAGGCCTGTTGAGCACTGACACACGCACACTGATTCCCAATTACTCATGGCAGACAGGAACTCTACTTACATCTGCCTCAATGTAGCGTTTGTAAAAGACAGCTGTGGTTCAGCTGGGCTTGAACCAGCATCCCCAGGAATAGGGCAACCAAACCTGGCCTATAAAGGTGTAGACCTCTGGTCAGGGTTTGTAGTGTACCCACATTCAGCCAGATACATCACAAAAATGTATTTAGGTGAGAGAGTGGCTAGCTGACAGGTTGACATGATACCAAGGGAATGCGTCCCACAGGAGGTGATTGATCTGAGAGGAGAGGTGAGGGATATTCTGTCCTTTTACACTTGATAAATATTGACAGGAATAAAAATTTCTGGCAACAGTGGACATTCCTGCGGTCAGCATGGCAATTCCACGCTCCCTCAAAACTTGAGATATCTGTGGCATTGTGTTGCGTGATAAAACTGCACATTTTAGAGTGGCCTTTTATTATCCCCAGCACAAGGTTCACCAGCTTCTTGATATGCCAAACCTGTCAGGTGGATTATCTTGGCAAAGAATGAATGCCCACTAACAGGAATGTAAGAACTTGCAACCAAATTTGCAAGCAACCATCAAGAGTTTAAGAGCGTTGCCACAATCATGACTAGCCATTTGGTGAAAATAAAAGTACAGTGCATTCGGAAAGTATTCAGATCCCTTCACTTTCTTCACATTTTGTTACGTTACAGACTTATTCTAATGGGTTAAATGGTTTCTTCCTCATCAATCTACACACAATACCCCATGATGACAAAGAAAAAATCGTTTTTTAGAAATGTTTTGCAAATGTATTAAAATAAATAACTCCAATATCACATTTCCATAAGTGTTGAGACCCTCTACTATGAGACTCGAAATTGAGCTCGGGTGCATTGTCTTTCCATGGATCATTCTTGAGATGCACCTTTGCCAGAGATTATAGCCTCGAGTCTTCTTGGGAATGACGCTACAAGCTTGGCACACCTGTTCTTCTCTCTCAAGCTCTGTCAGGTTGGATGGGGAGCGTTGATGTACAGCTATTTATAGGGCTCTCCAGAGATGTTTGATCGGTTTCAAGTCCGGTCTCTGGCTGGGCCACTCAAGGACATTCAGAGACCTGTCCCGAAGCAACTCCTGTGTTGTCTGGCTGTCTGCTTATGGTCGTTGTCCTGTAACCTTCACCCCAGTCTGAGGTCCTGTGAGCTTTGGAGCAGGTTCTTATTTAGCGTCTTTCTGTACTTTGCTTCGTTCATCTTTCCCTCGATCCTGACTAGTCTCCCAGTCCCTGCCACTGATTAACATCCCCACAGCATGATGCTGCCACCACCATGCTTCACCATAGGATGGTATTGGCCAGGTAATGAGTGGTGCCTGGTTTCCTCCAGACGTGATGCTTGGCATTCAGGCCAAAGTGTTCAATCTTGGATCCATCAGACCATCTTGTTTCTCATGGTCTGAGAGTCCTTTAGGTGCCTTTTGGCAAAGTCCAAGCAGGCTACCATGTGCCTTTTACTGAGGAGTGGCTTCAATCTGGCCACTCTACCATAATGGCCTGATTTGTGGAGTGCTGCAGAGATGGTTGTCCTTCTGGAAGGTTCTCCCATCTCCAAAGAGGAACTCTGAAGCTCTGTCAGAGTGACCATTGGGTTCTTGGTCACCTCCCTGACCAAGGCCCTTCTCCACCGAATGCTCAGTTTGGCAAGGCAGCCAGCTCCAGGAAGAGTCTTGGTGGTTCCAAGCTTCTTCCATTTAAGAATGTTGTAGAATGTTGTATCCTTCCGCAGATCTGTGCCCCAACACAATCCTATCTCATGGCTTGGTTTGTTTTTTCTCTGACTTGCACTGTCAACTGTGGGACCTTATATAGACAGGTGTGTGCCTTTCCAAATAATGTCCAATCAATTGAATTTATTACAGGTGGACTCCAATCAAGTTGTAGAAACTTAAAGGATGATCAATGGAAACTGGATGCACCTGAGCTCAATTTCGAGTCTCATAGCAAAGGGTCTGAATACTTATGGAAACATGTTTTTTATGTTGTGTTTTATTATAAATTTGCAAAAATGTCTAAAAACCTGTTTTTGCTTTGACATTATGGTGTATTGTGTAGATTGATGAGGATATATATATATATATATATATATATATGTATATATTTTTTTGAGGATATATATATATATATATATATATATATATATATATATATATATATATATATATATATATATATATATATATATATGTATATTTGTTTTACCTATTTCTGAATACAGCTTTAACATAACAAAATATGGATAAAGTGAAGGGGTCTGAATACTTTCCGAATGTGCTATAAAAGCTTGGTCGCTGGCAATACCTTTCATATATAAAGAAAAGTAGGCAAGAAAACGTCTCGGTTGGTTTGAATGGTGTATTAGTTCACTAAATGCTTTTTGGGGGGTGGGATTGTTTACTATACACTTTAAAAAGGTAAGATTTCAACTGTCTTCAAAGATGGGCTGGGAGTATGCTGTCCTAGCTTCAGGAGGAAGCTGGCTCCACCATTAGAGTGCCAGGACAGAGAAGAGCTTGGATTGCGCTGAGCGGGAGCTGCCCTCTCATAGGGGTGGGAGGGCCAGGGGACCAGAGGTGGCAGAGCCCTGTGGGAGACCAGAGGTGGCAGAGCCCTGTGGGACACCAGTAATGAAAGACACAGATCCTCTCTACGCAGTGGTGGAAAAAGTACCCAATTGCCATACTTGAGAAAAAGTAAAGATACCTTAATAGAAAATGACTCAAGTAAAAGGATTTCAAAATCCTTATATGAGGCAAACCAGACGACACAACTTTCTTTTTCTTGTATTGTACGGATAGTCAGGGGCACACTGCAATACTCAGACATAATTGACAAACGAAGCATTTGTGTTTTAATGAGTCCGCCAAATCAGAGGTAGTAGGGATGACCAGGGATGTTCTCCTACGAAGTGTGTGAATTGGATCAATTTCCCTGTCCTGTTAAGCATTCAAAATGTAACGAGTACTTTTGGGTGTCAGGGAAAATGTATGCAAAAAATATAAATAGTAAAGTACAGATACCGCAAAAACAACTGAAGTAGTACTTTAAAGTATTTAAAAAAAAACTTTAAGTACTTTACACCACTGTCTCTATGTCACCTGGTAGGAGTGGCCTGCCAGGCAGGATGCGATCCAAGAGTGTGCAGAGCATGAGACGCCCAGCCCTGAGAGGGTGGAGAGGAGGATCTGAAGATTCATGGTGTCGAAGGCAGTGGATAGATCTAGGACAGGGATGGGCAACTTTGATGGCGGTGAGGACCACAACAGAAATCTGAAGTCACTGCAATGCATCTGTTTTACAGCGAGTTCCATGCAATTCAACACATTTGACCATAAGGTTAAGAGAAATGTTTGCCGTTTTAAATTAATAGGATATCTGAGTGAGACTAACTAACAAAATCAATGGGGACCCCCCTGCCGGTAAGTCGACCATGATTACTAAGTTTAGATAGTTGGCAGCTAGACTAACTTACCAATCTAAAAACATTTAGCTGATGGGCTAATTGAGTGACTATCAGTGACTGACATAACCAGAGAAAACTGCTGATGCACAGCCACATTTTGAAATTGCACCTTGTGTATTCTACTGCTGTAACTTGCAACAGAAGGTCGAGACTCCAACTGACTTTTTACTTTCATGCATCCGAGGGCCTTCAAAAGGGTGGCCGTGGCCTGCCGGTTGCCCGTCCCTGATCTAGGAGGATGAGAACAGAGGAGAGAGTGTCAGCTTTGGCAGTACGGAGAGGCTCCATGACACAGAGAAGAGCATGCTCAGCGACCTGTCTTGAAGCCTGACTGGCTAGGGACAAGAAAAATGTTCTGAGAGAGATAGTAAGAGAGTTGGTCGGAGACTCAAGTGTTTTGGAAGAAAAGATTAAAGGAATTACCGGTCTGTCGTTTTGGACATCAGAGTTTTGGTTTTTGAAGGTGGGGAGCAATTTCTGCCTGTTGAAGTCAGAGGGGACGTAGCCAGTGGCCAGGGATGAGTTGATGAGGGAAGTGAGGAATGGGAGAAGGTCTCCACAGATGGAAAAGAGTTTCCTATGGTGGAGGCAAGAGCATGAAATTTAGAGTGATAGAAAGTGCCTCTAGCAGCGGATACAGATGAATAGAAGGTAGAGAGTAGTTGCCAAAGCTACAAAAGAGCAAAATGAGATCAGCTGAAAATAACTAGGTAATAAATAGCTCAGCAGAACCATCTTTGTTTCAGCGACAGTCTTAGTTTTGATGAGACCGCCGTTGACACAGACAGTATTACCAAAACCACAACAGTCAAATTGCCCTGCCCTTTAATCCTGGTTGATGTGTCAACAATCATCTGCAAGTTATGAGCAGTAAGCAGGTCACACACCAAGTAGGCTACTGCGAAGACAGGCAGCACTTAAAGTAGATGGTCCTAGTTAGCAAAAAGATAGTACTAGACAGAGGTGGAAAAGGTATCCAATTGTCAAACTTGAGTAAAAGTAAAGATACCTTAATAGAAAATCCCCCAGTAAAATACTTGAGTAAAATTCTACAAGTATTTGATTTTAAATATTCTTAGGTATCAAAAGTAAATGCAACTGCTAAAATAGACATAAGCATTAAAAGTAAAAGTGTTCATCATTTTTATCATGACACTAGACGAGACCCAAATGCAGACACAGGAGGCAGATGGTTGGAGTTTAAGATGTTTATTAAATCCAAAGGGAATAGGCAAGAGAATGGTAGTGGACATGCAAAATCTGATCTAACTAGATCAGAGTCCAGGAGGTCAGGGCAGGCAGAATGGTCAGGCAGGCGGGTACAGAGTCCAGAACAGGCAAGGGTCAAAACCGGGATCACTAGAAAAAGGAGAAAAGGCAAAGCAGGAAAAACCGCTGGTAGGCTTGAACATACAATATGAACTGGCACAGAGAGACAGGAAACACAGGGATAAATACACTGGTACAGAGACAGGAAACATAGGGATAAATACACAGGGGAAAACAAGTGACACCTGGAGGGGGTGGAGACAATCACGAGGACAGGTGAAACAGATCAGGGTGTGATCATTTTAAATTCCTTGTATTAAGCAAGCAAACAATTTTCTAGATGTTTTAATTTACGGATAGAGAGGGACACACTCCAACACTCAGAAATAATTTACAAACAAAGAATTTGTGTTTAGTGATCAGAGGCAGTAGGGATGACCAGGGATGTTCTCTTGATAAGTGCGTGAATTGGACAATTTTTATTGTCCTGCTAAGCGTTCAAAATGTAACAAGTACTTTGCGTGTCAGGGAAAATCTATGGAGTAAAAAGTACATTATTTTATTTCGGAATGTAGTGAAGTAAAAGTAAACATTTTCTAAAACATAAATAGTAATATACAGATACCCCAAAATACTACTTACTTTACACCATTGGTACTTGACAACAACAAATGAAGACAACAATTATACTTAGATATCAGGAGTCAACCAGCTATAGAACAAAGCATACTGTGTCCATTCCCGTTAAACTCTTTATTTTTCCCTAGTCTAGGCCTATGTTTGTCCCTCTCTAAGAGTATCCAATGACAATCGGCTAAATAAGACGCGTCTGACTATTAACTACGTTTGACAGTCTCTTCTAGATAAAAGAAGAATATGCACAAATATGATGACTCATGCCTTCATATGTAATTTGAGATTATTAGACATATTCACACCAAAATTATCTTCCTCTTGATTTAATAATCTGTTTAAATGTCTTAGAAGAAATGCACGTTTTTCCCAAGAAGTTACCTTATTACCCCTCTCTCTCTCTTATCATAAGACTCGCTGCCGACTGCCCCCTACTTGTCTCTCCCCTCCCCTGTTTCTCCCCATGCTCCTCTCGTTATAAAGCCGCGTTTACGCGCAGTGAGTCCCTCCACACAGCACAGCCCAGAGGCGGCAGCAGAGAAGCACCGATATATCACACACAAGAGAGAGAACGCATCTGTTCTGTCCGTGTAGCCTACAGCAGGTGACTTGGCTGAGCATTCGGAGATAGACACAAGGTAAACGTCCTCTCAATCTCATTCAGACATTTGGTTTCATTCTTCACCGAGATGTGTGTTGTCCAGCTCTGATGCGCCTGTATTCTCCGATGCTACCGTTTATTTATGAGTGTAGTTGTTGTCTTCTTGAAATCTTGTGTTTTTTTAAGATGTTGTCAATCACTTGGTTTCGGGTAGACAGCTGTTTCAGCACGAGGGAACCATACTGACACTGATAAAGCGTGAATGGTTCTCACTCAAGTACAGTGATCTGATTTACTGATAGCTAATGAAGTATAGAGAGCAAGAGAGAGAGAGAGTTCCAGGCGTGCTGTTTACCCAGGCTACTCCTGAGAAAGGATCAATACCAGACATCGTGTAACTCTTTGTCTGTGTGTTATAACATGCACAGTGTTGAAGACAGACCATTTTCAGTAAAACACATGGTAGTGTAAAGCAAACAACACATTTCCCAGAGCAGGCCAAAAACATACACCATGAAGTCTTACACAATAACACAGCAGCTAACACTGCAGAATAGGACACTGAATATGGAGGGCATGACTGCAGTGGGAATCACTGTGTGTGTGTGTGTGTGTGTGTGTGTGTGTGTGTGTGGCAGCTATGCCATTAGTCATAGAGTCAGACCACAATAAAGTGAATTTGGAAAGTATTCAGACCCCTGCACATTTCAGCCTTATTCTAAAATTGATTAATAAATAAATTGTTTTCCTCATCAATCTACACACAATACCCCAATACCCCACAAAGTGAAAAGAGTTTTTTTGCAAATGTGTTAAAAGTTAAAAAAAATTAAAAAAAAACAGAAACCTTATTTACATAAGTATTCAGACCCTTTGCTATGAAACTCGAATTTGAGCTCAGGTGTATCCTGTTTCCATTGATCATTGTTGAGATGTTTCTACAACTTGATTGGAGTCCACCTATGGTAAATTCAATTGATTGGACATTATTTGGAAAGGCACAGAACTGTCTATAAAATATGCATGTCACAGCAAAAACCAAGCCATGAGGTCGAAGGAGTTGTCCGTAGAGGTTCGAGACATGATTGTGTCAGGGTACAAATCTGAGGAAGGGTACCAAAACATTTCTGGAGCATTGAAGGTCCCCAAGAACATAGTGCCCTCAATCATTCTTAAATGGAAGAAGTTTGGAACTACCAAGACTCTTTCTAGAGCTGGCCACCCGGCCAAACTGAGCAATTGGGGGAGAAGGGCCTTGGTCAGGGAGGTGAGATTGAACTCTTTGGCCTAAATGCCAAGCGTCACATCTGGAGGAAACCTGGCACCATCCCTACGGTGAAACATGGTGGTGGCAGCATCATGCTGTCAGGATGTTTTTCAGAGGCAGGGACTGGGAGACTAGTCAAGATCGAGGCAAAGATGAACGAAGCCAAGTACAGAGAGATCCTTGATGAAAACCTGCTCCAGAGCACTCAGAACCTCAGACTGGGCGAAGGTTCACCTTCCAACAGGACAACGACCCTAAGCACACAGCCATGACAACGCGGGAGTGGCTTCGGGACAAGTCTCTGAATGTCCTTGAGTGAACCAGCCAGAGCCTGGACTTGAACACGATCAAATATCTCTGGAGAGACCTGAAAATAGCTGTGCAGCAACGCTCCCCATCTAACCTGACATAATTTGAGAGGATCTGCAGAGACAGGCGTGCCAAGCTTGTAGCGTCATACCCAAGAAGACTCGAGGCTGTCACTGTCAAAGGTGCTTCAACAAAGTGCTGAGTAAAGGGTCTGAATACTTATGGAAAATGTGATATTTCAGTAAAAACATATATTTAAATTAGCAAACACTTGTGTTGCTTGATGAGGGAAAAAAAACAATTTATAACATTTTAGAGTAAGGCTGTAATCTTAACAAAATGTGGAATAAGTCAAGGGGTCTGAATACTTTCCGAAGACCGAGTATGTGTGTAGCTAAATGTATTTACAGTTTTATTCACGTTTTCAAGTACTGGTGACAAGTAATGCATTCTGATTATTGCTTAGATTGTAATGGACACGTGATTTGTGTAAAATACTTTTTTGAAGGTTGTACTGATTATAATGAGCTAATGTTAAGCTATTTGCCAGGTATGTGTGGAGCCATGTTTGTTGACATTATACAATGTGTTCTGGGTGTCACGTAAATGTCGCTCTTTCCAAAGATATTATTATGAGGTGAAGGAATGTGTCAATCATCTCTCAAGTAAACTTCCCGGAAGTGAATGAAGGGACGTGAATGATCGTAGACGACACACCCCCTTCAACATGCACACTGCAAACAGACCAAACTCATCTTGTCTCCTCTTATTATCTTTGGTTGATACAAAAAAAACAATCATGGCGGCGCGCACAAACTAGCCATCGTCGGATTACTTTTATTTTCTAGAAAGTATTTTACTCATTTATTTTGATCAATGCTAAGGTTACCTGTATTGTGTTGAATTATAAACAGTAATTGCTATTAGCTAATTTATATTGTGGTTTCTGACAGCAGAGTTATCTAAAAATTATGGCTTGAGTTACGTCAATCTCCCCTCAGTTAGTGCTAGGACTAATGTAGCCTACATATTCCGGTTTGGATGATTGTGTATGCCGTCACTTCTTCTGTGAATGTCTGAACATTGCATCCCCCCAAAAAAACAGTATGGCTAGCTCAAATGCCGACTGTTGCCTCAATCGAAACTGTATGTTCTAAATAAGCATTCTAATCACACCGGTTTGAGGGTACACTGCAGGGACCACTGTAGAATGATCACACTTGTTTGTTGGTATGTGTTGTGGTAAACCGTGGGGTGTTGGGTTGAGCATGCAGAGATTGATACAGAGACAGGGAGGTTTTAGTCCGCAAAACAACTTTACTAGGACAGAAAAAAACAAAGAAAATCACTTAAGTTTGGCGCGGTCCTTCTCCTCTACTTTTGCTTTGTGTCGGTCTCTCCCCGTTATCTCTCACGGTGTGCCACAGTGCTCCTTTTATTTGGCCTCCACGGCTGGTTGGCACTTTCCGCTAAATACCTCCACCTGGAGCTGTCCGTGTCGGGGTGCCCAGCTCCCGTATTCCCAGCAGAGTGAGCCAACGTCGCCTCACGTACCTCCCCTCTATTACCCTCCCCCAGGGTAGACCTCCTGGGATACCCCCCCCCCCCAACCCCTGACTGGGAGGGAGGCATACTCAGGGTTAGGTTTGCATCCCTCCTGGAGAGGGCATCCGCATTGCCGCGCTGAGCCCCCGACCTGTGGATTACAGAAAAAGAGAATCGCTGGTGGGTGACACGGTCATTCGTGTCCTTACCTCTTGCCATCCACACAAGGGGGGCATGGTCAGTGATCAGGGTGAACTTCCTCCCGAGGAGGTAATACTTGAGGGTGTCCAGTGCTCTCTTCACGACAAGGCACTCCTTCTTGACAATCCAGTGTTTCTTCTCCCTCGGGAGGAGATGCCTGCTGACATACATGATTGGGTGCTCCTCACCTTCCTCCTCTTTGGACAAAACAGCCCCTACCCCTGTGTCAGACGCGTCTGACTGGACCAGGAGGTATTTTAGGAAAGTCTGGGGTGACGAGTACCGGATGCGAACATAGTGCATCCTTCAGGGCCTGGAACTCCGCCTCTGCAGACATCTTTCATCACACGAGACATGAATGTGGTGCCCTGGTCCATCAGAATTTCCCACGTAATACCCACCCGGCTAAATAAATGGAAGAGCTCCCGTGTGATACCTTTGGCTGCCACCGTGCGTAGCGGGATTGCCTCAGGATACCGGGTGGCGTAATCCACAATTACAAGGATATATTGGTGTTCCCTCGCGGTTTTCATCAACGGACCCATTAGATCCATTGCCACCCGCTTGAATGGCACTCCTATAATGGGCAAGGGAACCAAAGGGTTTCTATAATGCACCCTCGGAGCTGTGATCTGGCACTCCGGGCAACTACGGCAGTAGTCCTCCACGGCGCGCTTGACTCCGGGCCAGTGGAACCGGTTCCCAAAACGCTCCCTGGTTGTCTCCATCCCCATGTGTGCCCCAATCAGGTGGGTGTGGGCAAGCTGCAACACAGTCTTAACATACTGGCTGGGTATGAGTAACAAGTATTTTGTCTCCCCATTACGCTTTACTACCTGATACAATAAATTATGCTTGATGGCGAAGTGGGGGTAACGCCAGTGGGGGTAGCGCCAACCCCAAGACACAGTACACCATCCACCGCAATCACCTGGCCCCTAGCGTTTGGGGTCTTATAACTGGGCAGTCCCGACCTGACCCGTGAAGATTCCCGTGTTGGGAGGTCCATCTAGGTCCTGCATCTCCATAAAGGGGAGCCTGAGGTCTTCCTCACACGGTGGCTCGCTTGTCGGAGCGAGCCTCCTGGTCCGACTCGGCCCAGTGGGTTGGGTTGCACAGGCTAACGTCCTTTTTCCTTTTCTTCCTACCTCCCTTGCGTGCCTCCCCAGGTCACTCCTCCACAGCGCCTGGAAGAGAGGGCAGTCTCGACCGAGGAGAATGGACATGGGCAGGTCACACGCGCATCTGGCACTCCCCCCTTGGGGTGGTTATCCTCACTGGCACCTTTGGGTACCTCTTCATGTCCTCGTGTACACAGGACACTGTCACCTCCTCGTCTCCCAGTTCCTCCTTCCCCTCTCGTGTGAGCCACTGCGGGTGGGCCAGGGTTACCATGCTGCCGGAGTCCAGCAGAGTGCGGACAGCTCCAGGTGAGGTGCTCATAGCAGCGTCTCTGATCTGGGTCCAGCAGCCACCGACGTCGTCAGTTTGGGTCACCCTCCCGCTTCACAGCCTCAGCTGGTTCCGTCCGGGCCCCCTTCAGCCGCTCGCGCCTCTTTGTGTTGTTCTTCCCCCCCGCTGCGTCGCCTCTCTCCGCTCGGGCCCCTCTCAGCAGGTCCTGGGTGTTCTGGTGAATTTCCACAGCGGTCAGCAATTCCTCCAGGCTCTTGGGGTTCTGCATGTTCAGTCTTCTTCATTTCGTATTGCAGGGCCCGAAAGTATTTATCCAGGACGAGCTTGTCAAGCATCGGGAGGGATGGTACTTCCATCAGTAGCCAGCCCGTGGTCAGGCGCACCAGGTCGCTCATCTGAGCATGAGGGGAAAGGGTCGGGTCAAAGTCCCTGTCGTGAACCAGTTGTGCACAGCGTGCGAGATTGAACCCATAACGGCTCAGGATCTCCCGTTTGAGTCCCTCACAATTCGCGGCCTAGTCAACATTCAAATCAAAGTAGGCCTTCTGGGCCTACCCAGAGAGGTAGGGTGCCAACAGGCTGGCCCACTTAGGCTTGGGCCATCCTTCCCTCTGTGCCGTCCTCTCGAAGGTGCACAAATACGACTCCACGACTCCACCTTCCTCCCTTAACTGAACCAGGAACGGATTCGGGTCAGACTCCTGAGCCCTCCCAACCTTCAAATGGGCTACCTCCACTGCCAGTCTGCGGTTTTGTTGGTGCTGCTCCTCCAGTGCTTGCTCCTCGAGAGAGACTGTTGCTTCTACTGGCTGAGGATGAACAGAGAAACATAGAAACGTGCAACTTTCACATATGTTGATGTTGGGTTGGTGCTGGAGATGATGAATATGAATTTTAAAAATGCCCCTTTAAGTTAATGGTTAATGTTAGGGATAGGGTTAAAACAGAAACAACTTGACAGTTAACCTCTAGCGACGAGCAATCCCGTATCTGGGAGCGTAATCATAGCCTCAAGCTCATTACCATAACGCAACGTTTCCTATTCATGAAAATCGCAAATGAAATAAATATACTGAAACACAAGCTTAGCCTTTTGTTAACAACACTGTCATCTCAGATTTTCAAAATATGTTTTTCAACCAAATTGTAAGAGTATTGATAGCCTAGCATAGCATTAAGCCTAGCATTCAGCAGGCAACATTTTCACATAAACAAGAAAAGCATTCAAATAAAATCCTTTACCTTTGAAGAACTTCGGATGTTTTCAATGACGAGACTCTTAGTTAGATAGCAAATGTTCATTTTTTCCCAAAATATTATTTGTGTAGACGAAATAGCTCTGTTTTGTTCATCACGTTTGGCTAAGAAAAATACCGGAAAATGCAGTCACTTACAACGCCAAACTTTTTTCCAAATTAGCTCCATAATATCGACAGAAACATGGCAAACGTTGTTTAGAATCAATCCTCAAGGTGTTTTTCACATATCTATTCGATAATCTATCAGTGGTGGCAGCTGGCTTCTCATCAGAAACAAACGGAAAAATACTGCAGCTGGAGATTACGCAATAATTGCAACGGAGGACACCAAGCGACCACATGGTAGATGTAGTCTCTTATGGTCAATCTTCCAATGATATGCCTACAAATACGTCACAATGCTGTAGACACCTTGGGGAAAACGCGGAAAACGTAAGCTGACTCCTAGCTCCTTCACAGCCATATAAGGAGTCATTGCCATGAGGCGGTTTCAAAAAATGCGGCACTTCCTGATTGGATTCTTATCTGGGTTTCGCCTGTAACATCAGTTCTGTGGCACTCACAGACAATATCTTTGCAGTTTTTGAAACGTCAGAGTGTTTTCTTTCCAAAGCTGTCAATTATATGCATAGTCGAGCATCTTTTCGTGACAAAATATCTTGTTTAAAACGTGAACGTTTTTCATCCAAAAATTAAAAGAGTGCCCCCTATATCGAAGAAGTTAAGTTTAGGCATTCATTCTGACTAGTTAAGGTAAGGGTTAAGGTTAGGAATTAATTCTGACCACACAACTGGGCAGTAGTCCAGGTGCGACAAAACTAGGACCTGTAGGAACTGCCTGGTCGATATAGTATATAGTAAAAAGGTAGTGCACTATATGGGGAATAAGGCTCAAGTGGAAAGCACTATACTGCATGTGGAATGGCGTGTCATTTGGGACTGCATTTCAGTCTAAGCCAAAGCCTCTGTATGTGTCAGGTCATAACTAATGTCATGCTGTTTCTTTACTGTTGTTCAGAACTCACAGTGATGTTCTCAGTTAATTATCAACCTAAGCCAATTGATATTAGATTATATTCTGGGAGCTGTAACTTTATGAGTTGATATGAATAATAAACCATTTAGGACTCCTGATGGTTGTCATCAGACTGTAGTGTGTGTCTGCGTGTCTCTGTGTGTGTGTGTGTGTATGAGATTGTCTTGAGACTCGTCCTTGTAGAAAACAGTGAGAGGAGAACAAGATCTCTCTCTTGAAACGCAAAGCGGTTGCATCTCATTTTGTCATATAGATGAGTACACTGTGAATGAAGCAACATGTGATGGGAGCTAAGGCTTTAATTCAGGGAGGGAATGCTCTACTGGCAATCTTGAACTGTACTGTTAGGCTGCCCACTTCCCGGCAACAAGGTGCATGATGTGTGATGAATGTATTGTTGAAGAAAAAGTTGAGTCGAGTTGAGCAGAGGCAGTTTTAGGATATCCACCCATGGGGAACATTTGTTAGCAGGGCCCAGAGAAGAATTGGCCTTTAAAAATGCATTTGTACTTAATTTACATGATAGAAGCTGAATATTTTTTTAATACTACACAAATTACCGAAATGAGTTGCTCTTTTGACGCTGACAAACTGAGATCAATCTGGTCTTGAATTCAAAGACTGATAGTATTATTGTGTGTGTGTGTGTGTGTATATATATATATATATATATATATATATATATATATATATATATATATATATATATTTGCCATATATACTGTATATTGTAGGCTAGAGTAGACTGACTCACCTAATGATGAAGTTGAAGCCATAGACTACTACTCAAGGTGATGGTCGATGCATGCGTCTTTGCAAAATCCTATCCCAAGATGAGCTTCTTTGAAAAACAGTGCCGCTGTTCGCTAAAAATTGTGAGTTGTTGAGAAATAGTAGGCATTTTCTCTCCAAACTGTCTGTTTTTCCAGCGATTGTATATTGAAATTTGCAAAAGACAAAGAGCCACAACCAACCATTGAAATAAAATCCATAGATGGCAGTTCCCATTCAAGTCAGGACTGGTAGCCATATCTAGTGTACCCATGACTTTAATAGTCAAATTGAAAGGGTAAGAGGTTCCAAAACCCTTTTATACACTGAACAAAAATATAAACACAACATGTAAAGTGTTGATCCAATGTTTCATGAGCTGAAATAAAGGATACCAGAAATTATCCATACACACAAAACGCTTTGTTGTGCACAAAATGTTGTGCACAAATTTGTTTACATCCCTGTTAGTGAGCATTTCTTATTTGACAATATAATCCATCCACCTGACAGGTGTGGCATGAGAAGCTGATTACATTTAGCATGTAAATCCTGGTGGGGCACCCCCCCCCCCCCCGACAATATTTTTTTAATGCATGTCAGCAAAGCAACTACACAACACAATAACAATACATGAATTGTACTATATTGGTGACAAATGGTGCCCACAAACTGTTAGGGCCTACATAAATCTGTCGCAACAGCAGAGCTTTCTTTTCAGCACCATGGAGTGAATCCTTACCACTGCTACACCTGGTTATCAGCGGAGCCTTGTCTGGCAGTGAAACAATTCATTCAGCCTCATTTACTGCCTTTAAAAAAACATAGCTGATATGGCTGACTTCCTTAAAGGAATGTGGTTTCTACTGACAATTGAGATGTACAAACTATGGCATAAGGGAACGATGAGCGGATAAGAGTAATTTCAATGGAGACATTAATGAGCTACCTAAGACGGACGTAGTCAATATAACTATTTCTTCAGCACTGAAATGTACAGCGACAGAATTCAGAACATGGGCCGTTCTTACAGTATTCTCCCTGTACACCAAGTCAGAATAAATAAAGGGGGGATATATTAGCCACTGATTCCTTCCAAACCACTCATTATTGAATTTTGCGATTTCCAACTTGTTGTGTAATGTTTATTTCCAGTGGCCGATGAGCACCTATAACATCTCTTCAAATGACAAGGATTGAAAATGATTTGCCGACTTGATTCACGACGACTGCTTGTCTAGCTTGCTAGCTAACATTTTGAAAGTATGATCTTGACATGATCAGTCCAATCAAAGCTACGGTAGATATGTGATTTGACGTCATTTTATGTGGCAAGTTACCTTGGATAGGCACTTCTAACGTAAACCTATGGCAGCACCCAAGGGGCTTGAATTTTTGAGCTCTCTCCATAGATTTTGCGGTGGTGTATTGTCCCCCAAATACTTATTTTCAACCATAATTTGCAAATAAATTCATTCAAAATCCTACAATGTGATTTTCTGGATTTTCTTTTCTCATTTTGTCTGTCATAGTTGAAGTGTACCTATGATGAAAATTACAGGCCTCTCTCATCTTTTTAAGTGGGAGAACTTGCACAATTGGTGGCTGACTAAATACTTTTTTGCCCCACTGTATGTTGAGCACTTGTTGGCTGTTTTTACTTCACTCTGCGGTCCGACTCATCCCAAACCATCTCAATTGGGATGAGGTCGTGTGATTGTGGAGGCCAGGTCATCTGATGCAGCACTCCATCACTCTCCTTCTTGGTCAAATAGCCCTTGCACAGCCTGGAGGTATGTTGGGTCATTGTCCTGTTGAAAATGAATGCTGTGGTAGCCATGCTGGTTAAGTGTGTCTTGAATTCTAAATAAATAATTGACAGTGTCACCAGTAAAGCACCCCCCACACCATCACACCTCCTCCTCCATGCTTCACGGTGGGAAATACACATGTGGAGATCCATTCACCTACTCTGCATCTCACAAAGACACGGCGGTTGGAACCAAAAAAAATTAAGATTTCCACCGGTGTAATGTCCTTTGCTCGTGTTTCTTGGCCCAAGCATGTCTCTTCTTCGTGTTGGTGACCTTTAGTTGTGGTTTCTTTACAGCAATTCGACCATGAAGGCCTGATTCACACAGTCTCCAACAGTTGATGTTGAGGTGTGGCTGTTACTTGAAGCATTTATTTGGGCTGCAATTTCTGAGGTTGGTAACTCCAATGAACTTAACATCTGCAGCAGAGGTAATTCTGGGTCTTCCTTTCCTGTGGCTTTCCTCATGAGAGCCAGTTCCATCATAGCGCTTGATGGTTTTTGCGACTGCACTTGAAAAAACTTTCAAAGTTCTTGAAATTTTCCGCATTGACTGACCTTCATGTCTTAAAGTAATGATGAACTGTCATTTCTCTTTTCTTATTTGAGCTGTTCTTTTATTTTTACCAAATAGGGATTCTTTTGTATAACCACACCTACCTTGTCACAACACAAATTGGCTCAAACGCATTAAGGAAAGAAATTCCACAAATTATATTTTAACAAGGCACACCTGTTAATTGAAAGGAATTCCAGGTGACTACCTCATGAAGCTGGTTGAGGGAATGCCAAGAGTGTTTAAAGCTGTCATCAAGGCAAAGGGTGGCTAATTTGAAGAACACTTTTTTGGTTACTACATGATTCCATGTGTTATTTCATAGTTTTGATGTCTTCACTATTATTCTACAATGTAGGAAATAGTAAAAATAAAGAAAATCACTGAAATGGTCATTACACAGATGCACCTTGTGCTGGGGACAATAAAAGGCCATTCTAAAATTTGCAGATGTCTCAAGTTTTGAGGGAGCGTGCAATTGGCATGTTGCCTGCAGGAATGCCCACCAGAGGTGTTGCCAAAGAATTTAATGTACATTTTTCTAGAATTTAATGTACATTCTAGATGATTATGTGCTTCCAACCTTGTGGCAACAGTTTGGGGAAGGCCCTTTCCTGTTTCAGCATGACAATGCCACCGAGCACAAAGCGAGGTCCATAGAGAAATGGTTTGTCAAGATCAGTGTGGAAGAACTTGACTGGCCTGCACAGAGCCCTGACTTCAACCCCATCGAACACCTTTGATTTGAAATGGAACGCCGACTGTGAGCCAGGCCTAATCGGCCAACATCAGTGCCCAACCTCACTACGTCTCAGGTGGCTGAATGGAATTAAGTCCCCGCAGCAATGCTCCAACATCTAGTGGAAAGTCTTCCCAGAAGAGTGGAGGCTGTTATAGCAACAAAGGGGGGACAAACTCCATATTAATGCATATGATTTTGGAATGAGATGTTCAACAAGCAGGTGTCCACATACGTCTGGTCATGTAGTGTATGTCTGACTATGTACCATAGAAAAACACATTTAAAAAGAGAAACAAAACAAACCATTGGTGACAGAATATAACCTATAACATCTGTGCGAGTTCACGACCTCGGTCACTCAAGATGAACTCAGCCTAAAACCGTGGGTGTTGAAGATGTCCATCGTCGCTTTGGAGGTGGCCTCGCCAGTCTCATCCTTGATAGGTATCATACAAAACGAGAAAACATTTTTGGTTCCAAGCACCCTTAATGGGTTACAGAAGGGAATTTAGAGTTAAGCACATTCTCTTTCTTTACTGGCCTTAATGTGTATTGCTTCCACCCACTTGGTAAAGTGGTCGGTCGTCGTCAGAAACAACTGATGGGCTTCAACTCCAGCGCCACAGTCTTCACCCTCTCAAACTGCTGGTAGGCTAGACAGGGTACTGACCTTTTAAGCACAAAGTGACAAATTTAAACATTGTGTGTTCTTTGATTATGACAGTCATTGAAATCATAATAATTTCAGATATAATAGAATGTGATTGTTACTTCACTTGCCCAGCTGTCCACATCCTTGACAATCACACAACAGAAGAAGCGTAGGTTTATTTTGGCAATCATGCGCTTCACTCCAAAATGGCAAGCATGCATCTCGGTCAGCACAGCCTCCTTCTAGTCCTTAGTGAAAATCAGCCTCCTGTCTGGCTGGCCATCCTTCCCCCGTACATGTGATTGCCTAACAAATTGGAAGAGAAGAGTTGTTGAAATACTCAAGTCTAAGTACATTTGCACTGCTGTCTTTCACTCTCTGTTTCTCTCTCCGTCTCTCTCTGTCTTCCACTCTCTTCCCACCTCTCTCTCTCTCTCTCTCTCTCCCACTTTCATCCTTTCTCACCCCCCCACCTCTCTCTGTTTGTGTAGTCTAGCTAAGAGACCTAGTTAAGGGCAGTTGGAATTACCATAATTGCTTCCACCTATCCATTTGTTTGATCAGGTTTAACTTATAACTCGATACCACAATATGACAGACATATAACTAACTGCATGTATAGCTAGCAACATGTAGATGACCAACTAGCTAGATGGAAAATGGTTGTTGAAAAATGGTTGTACGTAGCTAAATCCTTCCGGTTATCTAATAGAAGTTAACTGCTTAACGTTACCCTGAATTGTGAATTTCTGTTGTCAAGATCAGGGGTGTCTTCATAGTACTTCGCCTGGTTGGAAGAAAATAATTGAGGTGCAAGTTACATACAAACAGAAAGCTACAATAACAGTTAGTTAGCTAGCTAACATTAGCTAAATAAAACTGTCTGGCTAGCTAGCTGACTAGGCAGGTTGAGCTAAATAGGTACATTAGCTAGCAACGTCAATCTGAAAACAGCTAAAATTATTTCTTCCTATTTAACAATATTTTCTTATATAAAGACATTTATATGGTAAAGAAAGAGTGTTCTCTTTCCAGTCTTCTCGGTCCTCCGAAGCAGTAGGTAGCAGGTAACAGTTAGTCGCCGTCAAAAACACTGTCCTTGGGGAGCAATTCTGAGCTAATAATTTTGCACAGACTGAGCAAGCGCTGATGAGGTGAAATAGAACTAGAACTGCCCGCGTCCTCTGTCCTCCATGACCGCTAGGTAAAATGGAGCCAAGCAACCAGCAGAGCAACGGATGCTTTGGTTCATTACGTAGACCGGTCAGAATGTTGCAAGTTCTAGCAACAGCCCTAGCAACAGAAGCTAGAACTCATTGAATCCCATTGTGAGGCATGGGGAGACACCTTTTGGCAGGTGGACACTATTTGGAATGACAGGCCCCCCACAGGCCTGGGCCCAGGGGCTTCAGCCCCGGTAAACCCCTGCATTAATCCAGCCCTGAGGCAGCCTGCTGTGAGATACTCAAGTCATTAGGGATGTAGTGGGAAAGAAAAGGTGGGGGGAGGGGAGAGGGGTTAGGAGATAAATGGGGTTAGGAGAGGAAATAAATGGGGTTAGGAGAGAAGAAGGGGTTAGGAAGAGGATCATAGCCCCATCCCTACCTTCAGGCTATGCTCAAACCCTACACCCCAATCCGAGCACTTCATCTACCACCTCTGGTCTCTTGGCCCTCCCACCCCAGATTCTGCTCACGCCAGTCCAAGCTCTTCTCTGTTCTGGCACCCCAATGGTGGAACCAGCTTCCCCCTGAAGCTAGGACAACAGAGTCCCTGCCCATCTTCCGAAAACATCTGAAATCCTACCACTTCAAATAGTATCTTAAATAATCCCATCCACCAGCAAATTGATCTGACCCATTCGGATCCTCACAGTACAGTCATGACAGAATATTGAATGAGTCCATATCCAGCTGTAGGAAATGTCCATGTGTGATATTCGGAGTAATCCCAATATCATATATGTTTAAAGGACATATCTGGTTTGAGATTTTTTCAGGATATGGTGCATATCCACAAAACTCAAAATATGCATTGGAAATGGTCTGTATTCTTTAGAATATAAAAAACATGTCATGTAAAGATATCCCCTGTAATGGACCGTTTTCGCCCAGTGACTAAAATGTAAGAGAAGAGGGGTTAGGAGAGGAGAGAATAGGGGTTATGAGAGGAGATGGAAGGAGAAAAGAGGGGAGGTGAGTCAGTTTCTACTGTTTGAGAGAGAGAATACTCCTGGCTACATTTTCGGCTGGGGTTAAGGCGGCGCTAGTGTCAAACGCATGTTAGTTTGTAATTTTGTAATGTAAAAACTGGTGCACTGGCATTTTCCAGCCCTAATATTTTCCAGCCCTAACGCCAGGTTCAGTAATTTACCTGTCTCATATCAGCTCGCTTGTGCTCAGATAGGTGTGGTGGAAATATTTGAGGTGTGTCCTTAAAAGCATGTTCCAAAGTACTAATTTCAGGCAGCGCTGATCTAATATATTAGACCAACCAAAAGCTGGTTTTAGCGGTAACAGTTGGTTATGGCATGAATTTTGACTGCAGAAACGCAGACTATGAAGCGGCTGTGAAGCACACTGCCCATATGCGCATGAAACAAGAGTAGCCCAATGTGCTTTTGGTGCCTGTATACTTCGTATTTAGAAACCTACATAAAAAAAAAAAAAAAGTTTTATTTGATTAAAATCCAAGCATAGCCTCCCCTCCTCACAATTAATCCTTTTTTTCTGCCCAATGCAATCTCATAGTAATCAAGACTGTCGATAATGGGTTTGGCTCCGAAGACCGCTTAAGTTTGAAAGGAGCGGTAGGCCCACAATATTTTAGCCATGCAGTTCCCGTTTTGGACGTGCGTAAAAAACCCTCCATGATGTAGGCACGTGTCCATGCCCATTATGAAATTAGCGATAAGTACCTTGGTGAATACCGGTGAACCTCGTATTTAGAAGTTATCTGTAACACGGAACACAAACCGGCTGATAGAGCACGTGCACAATTTATTTTGCCCCCCCACACCAAACACGATCACGACACGCAGGTCAAAATATCAAAACAAACTCTGAACCAATGACATTAATTTGGGGACAGGTCGAAAAGCATTAAACATGTATGGCAATTTAGCTAGCTAGCTTGCACTTGCTAGCTAATTTGTCCTGGGATATAAACATTGAGTTGTTATTTTACCTGAAATGCACATGGACCTCTACTCCGACAATTAATCCACACATAAAACGGCCAACCGAATCGTTTCTAGTCATCTCTCCTCCTTCCAGGCTTTTTCATCTTTGAACTTACATGGTGATCCATCTAAACTTTCATTGTGTTACCACCACAACCGGCAACAAAGTTCATCTTTCAATCACCCACGTGGGTATAACCAATGGGTATAACCTATTTCTATAAACCAATGAGGAGATGGGAGAGGCAGGACTTGCAGCGTGATCTGCGTCAGAAATAGGAATGACTTCTATTTTAGCCCTTGGAAACGCAGACTCTCGTTGGCGCGCACAAGCAGTGTGGGTGCAATAATTGAATAACATGGATTTCTAAAATAATTTTGGGACGCTCGCGCACGCCACGTTTCCGGTCTGGTCAGTATGTTATTAGGCCTATTATAACAAAGGCTGGTTCAACAGTAACGTGTGTCTTTTTTATCATTACATTTTACATTTATTTTTTCGTCTAATGTTATTACAACCAAACCTATTAGGATTCACCTTCCTGGTTTTATGGTGACAACATCCGTGGCACACTTGCAATGCAACTTCTGGAGGTGTGTGACTGCGATCTGATCTGTAAAATGGTTGCGATTATGTTCATAAAACACAGGCCTATTTGGGAGCGGTATAACGGTGAGTGGACATTCTCCCTTTCTCTTTATATTGGATCTTTGCCCAGCTACTGTGAACATTTTGGATATGCATAAAAAAGGTAATATTGTATGCCCACGGGGAGAAATGATGATGCCTGTAAGTGTGTCATAGCCTATTTAAAACAAGTTGTGTTGTTTTAGAATTTGATTGAGAATGATTTGTTATTTTTTTATGCCTTATCAATAATTAATTGAATCTTGCTTATTGACAATGTTTTGGCATGTCCATGCTCAACCATAATGTAATTTACAGCAGGCCCCTATATCAGTGTGAATGTAATTTACAGTAGGCCCCTATATCAGTGTGAATGTAATTTACAGTAGTCCCCTATATCAGTGTGAATGTAATGTACAGTAGGCCCCTATATCAGTGTGAATGTAATGTACAGTAGGCCCCTATATCAGTGTGAATGTAATGTACAGTAGGCCTAGACCCTATATCAGTGTGAATGCTATTGAGGCCATGCCATTTAACTAACTATAATGCACTAACGTTGGATTTGGAGTTGATTCCAAGACAATACATAAAATACCATAAATTCACAACACATATTTCGCCATGGAGCACTTTCTCAAATATTTCTGACACACTCCTGAACCTACACTGCCGATGTTGCAGGTTTTCCCACTTACAAAGCATGTAGAGGTCTGCAATTGTTATCATAGGTACACTTCAACTGTGAGAGACATAAATCTAAAACAAAAATCCAGAAAATCACATTGTATGATTTTTTAAGTAATTAATTTGCATTTTATTGCATGACATAAGTATTTGATCACCTACCAACCAGTTAAAATTCCGGCTCTCACAGACCTGTTAGTTTTTCTTTAAGAAGCCCTCCTGTTCTCCACTCATTACCTGTATTAACTGCACCTGCACAAGGCTGGGATGGGCTACAGGACAATAGGCAAGCAGCTTGGTGAGAAGGCAACAACTGTTGGCGCAATTATTAGAAAATGGAAGAAGTTCAAGATGACGGTCAATCACCCTTGGTCTGGGGCTCCATGCAAGATCTCACCTCGTGGGGCATCAATGATCATGCGGAAGGTGAGGGATCAGCCCAGAACTACACGGCAGGACCTGGTCAATGACCTGAAGAGAGCTGGGACCACAGTCTCAAAGAAAACCATTAGTAACACACTACGCCGTCATGGATTCAAATCCTGCAGCGCACGCAAGGTCCCCCTGCTCAAGCCAGCGCATGACCAGGCCCGTCTGAAGTTTGCCATTGACCATCTGGATGATCCAGAGGAGGAATGAGAGAAGGTCATGTGGTCTGATGAGACAAAAAATATAGCTTTTTGGTCTAAACTCCACTTGCCGTGTTTGGAGGAAGAAGAAGGATGAGTAAAACCCCAAGAACACCATCCCAACCGTGAAGCACGGAGGTGGAAACATCATTCTTTGGGGATGCTTTTCTGCAAAGGGGACAGGACGACTGCACCGTATTGAGGGGAGGATGGATGGGGCCATGTATCACGAGATCTTGGCCAACAACCTCCTTCCCTCAGTAAGAGCATTGAAGATGGGTCGTGGCTGGGTCTTCCAGCATGACAACGACCCGAAACACACAGCCAGGGCAACTAAGGAGTGGCTCCGTAAGAAGCATCTCAAGGTCCTGGAGTGGCCTAGCCAGTCTCCAGACCTGAACCCAATAGATAATCTTTGGAGGGAGCTGAAAGTCCGTATTGCCCAGCGACAGCCCCGAAACCTGAAGGATCTGGAGAAGGTCTGTATGGAGGAGTGGGCCAAAATCCCTGCTGCAGTGTGTGCAAACCTGGTCAAGAACTACAGGAAACGTATGATCTCTGTAATTGCAAACAAATGTTTCTGTACCAAATATTAAGTTCTGCTTTTCTGATGTATCAAATACTTATGTCATGCAATGAAATGCAAATGAATTACTTAAAAATCATAATGTGATTTTCTGGATTTTTGTTTTAGATTCCGTCTCTCACAGTTGACGTGTACCTATGATAAAATGGCAGACCTCTACATGCTTTGTAAGTAGGAAAACCTGCAAAATCGGCAGTGATCAAATACTTGTTCTCCCCACTGTATAGTGCTACCTGTAACGCTCTTCCTCTGACGAGGAGTAGCAAGGATCGGACCAAAGCGTAGCATGGTACATGTTCATGACGATATTTATTCAACTCAGAACACTAAAACAAAAATAACGAGAATAATACGAAACAGTCCTGTCTAGTGACATACACAGAGACAGAAAATAATCACCCACGAAACACAATAGAAAACACGCTCCCTAAATATGGTTCTCAATCAGGGACAACGATTGACAGCTGCCTCTGATTGAGAACCATACCAGGCCAAACACAGAAATAGCTAATCATAGAAAAACTAGCATAGACAACCCACCCAACTCACGCCCTGACCATACTAAAACAAAGACATAACAAAAGAACTAAGGTCAGAACGTGACACTACCGCCTGCGCTTAGAATTACCTACGCAGATAGGACATGGAGGGCTCTATTTAAACAAACCTATTCCACTAGAACACCTATGGAGACACAAACGCTAATGTGTGTGTCTGTGTGACAGGGTTCGTTGTTTTATCCAAGCAGGGAGTTCTGGGGGATGTTGGATGGAGGATATTTGCTTGATTATTATCTTCCGCTGGATAAATTGTTTCCACCGAGTGACTCAAGACTCTTGTCTTGCACACACATTAAGAAAGACGCTTGGCGAGACTGAGACGTGTTCTTCAGACAGACAAATCCGATTGAAATCACTGGTCCTGTAGCATTTTGTTTTCTACCTTCTATAATAAACCAGCCGTATGCTGCTCATCAACCCTACCTGCTGCTTTAATGACTGAACAATATCGTCAGACAGAAATAGAATGGGGAGAGAGAGAGAGAAGGGTTAGGAAGAGAGAGCGGAGAGGGAGAGAGAGAAGCAGGAGGGAGTTAAAGAGAGACAGAAAATAAAGGAATTGGCGGTAAAAGAGAGGGGAGACAGTGGACGACATGAGGGAGGGAGTGAGGGAAGAGACGGGGGAGTGTTAATTCTTGATGAAAGCGACTGGTCATTTGCGAGCAAAATATTCACAGCACAGTAAAAAGACCCAGTAGAGAGTAGCTAGCAAAACAGAAGAGATATTAACGTTGTTTTTCCAGATTAGTGTTAGCGATAAGTGTCTGAGTTAATGAGGCGGTGTCATAAACATGATGTATTGTCTTTTCAAAGTAGGTTTAATTAAACAGCTTTCTCTAACCAGGACACCGCTGGCCTGAGGGAGAGCGTAAAGCATGAACCAGATAAAGTAGAGGGGAGAAACGCTCACTGTGTTTGCGTACGTACAGCGTGTGTGTGCATGTGCATATTTGTGAGTGTTCATACTTGCGCGCGCGTGTGTTTTATATGCACGTGTGTTTGTGTGCATCCGAGCATGCATGCGTGTGTTTATTAAATGTGTCTGGGAGCGCATTGGTATTTTTAGAGAGGCCAGGGATTTCAGATCAGGGAACATTCTACTAGAGTTTATCTCTGTTCTACAGCCTACTCTATGTTTATGTTGTCGAGCCATAGCTATACTGTTGTATGTATCTACTACAACTGTCTAGACTAATCGAAGGAGACACACGGGCGTGCATGTGTGCACGCATGCACACACACATACAGACACACACACACTTATTTTAGGGTCATATTAAACCATTTGTCTCTAGTGTTTAATCTCATCAGAGGAGCCAGTAACTAACACCATTAACCTGAGGGCAGTGTGTGTGTGTCTGTGTTCGTTTTTGCATCTGTGTGTGTTCCCAGTCTAGCTATAGTTGCCCACATCTCTCCTCTCCTGTAAGTGTGTGCTTGTTTCCTGTCCTAATGGGTAGTGTATGTATGATTGCATGACTACATGCCTCATCTGAGCTGCATTCTCTCTTTCACGCAAATGAGCCAGAAATTACTGTTGTTGTCCAGCATTTAGCTTTGTGTTTGCTTGCACGTGCGTTTGTGTGCGTGTGTGTGTGTGTGTGTGTGTGTGTGTGTGTGTGTGTTTTGTGTGTGTGTGTGTGTGCGCAACCTGCTGGGAAAAAAAGAAACAAACAAAAGACATGAAAGATGTTCTGAGGAAAGAGAGATGATAAGATGGTTACAGTGGGGAGAGGGAGACAGACAAAGGAGACAAAGAAATAAAGATGAGAGAATGAGAGAGGAAAAGAGAGACAGTGAGAGAGAATCTGCAGTAATTGTCAGTCACACAGCGTTAAACAGAGACCTGCTTTCTTGAGGGAAGATAGACCGACATAATTATAGTCTCCCCTCTGCTTTCTCCTCTTTTAATATCTATCCCTGAGCTCTTCAACACTGGCTCGAGACTTAATACATTTTATGCATATTAAGTGGACATTTTTATATATAGTGGACAATGAAAGCCTTTCCTCCCTCTTATTTTCTTCTTCACTTCTTATTAGTTATCCCCCTCTTCTCTCTTTTTCTGTTCAACTTTTTTCAACTACTTTTTTCGAGTCTCAACCCTTCTCATATCTTCCCTGTCTTCATCTAAACTCTCTTTTCCTTTTTCTCATTTCCTTTTTCATCATCCTCTTGTCCTCTCCTCTCTTCTAGTCTCTTCTCATCTCCTGTTCTCTTTTCAAATGTTCTCTCATCTTCTCTACATTCTCCTTCTTATGGTCTTTTCGAATGCTATATTCTCTTTTCCTCCATCCCCATGCCTTTAGTTTTTATTTGTAGATTATTCTCTACTCTTACACAGTAAATAGACTGAGATTATCTTCTATTGTCTTCCCTGTTTTACATATAGAGACTTTGAGCTGATCCTGAGCCAAACCAGTCACAGTGTCTCCAGCAGACCGAGGGACGGGGCTCAGCCAATCAAAGTGATTAGCAGACTCGGACAGCCAATCACGGCGACTCTAGCAACATGACGACCAACCAGCTGTGGCCAACTGAGAAGGGTATAGAAAGACTATAACTGCCTGTCTACCCCATCACCCTGTACCCCTCTACACCGCCTTGAACTCTCTCGAGCCCCCCATCAACTCCCAGTCACTACCCCCTCAGAGGGAGTTTAGTAAGCACCCTCTAACAGCCTCCAAAGCCCTTTCTTCCACCATGACCAACAACAGCAGCTCCCCTGGCATCTGGGAGACCACTGATTGGTCCGAGTCAGGCCAGTGCCCTCCCTCGGTGTGCGGGGCCACATTCCTTATTGTGGCCTACAGCACGGTGATCGCGGTGGGGTTACTAGGCAACGTGGGCCTGGTGTTCATCATTGGGCGGCAGAAGGAACTGCGTAACGTCACCAACATTCTGATCGCCAACCTGTCCTGCTCGGACATCCTGATGTGTGTGGTGTGTCTGCCAGTCACTGTCATCTACACTCTGATGGACCGCTGGGTATTGGGGGAGGCACTCTGCAAGGTGAGAACACAGTTCCTAAGTCTGTATGTTTGTTGGATAACCGTTCCGTGTTTGTTTGTGTCTGTAATCTTTTTTTTCCCCCTCCCGCTCCCTCTCTTCTCCCTCATATCTCCTCTCTTCCCTCTCAGGTCACTCCGTTTGTACAGTGTGTGTCAGTGACGGTGTCGATATTCTCCCTGGTGTTGATTGCGTTGGAGCGCCATCAGTTGATCCTGCACCCTACTGGCTGGTCCCCAGCAGCAGGCCACTCCTATCTGGCCGTAGGTCTCACCTGGTTGGTCGCCTGCTTAATATCCCTCCCCTTCCTATCCTACAACATTCTGACTGACGATCCCTTCCAGAACCTCACACTGCCCGCCAACCCCTTCAGGTTAGTGTGTGTGTGTGTGTTTGATAGTGCATGCCAGATGTAGCACTTTCTCTCTCTCTCTCTCTCTCTCTCTCTCTCTCCTCAGAGACCATGTGATCTGTATGGAGAAATGGCCGACAGATAGACACCGTCTGGCCTACACCACCTTCCTGCTGCTGTTCCAGTACTGCGTCCCCCTGCTATTGGTGCTGCTCTGCTACCTCCGCATTTTCCTACGCCTACGTCGACGCAGGTGACCCACACATGCACGTACACACGCAAGCAGGCACACACACACACAGACACACACAGGACAGTCAAATAATTGGCAAATGAATGAGTCGTTCATAGTCAATGGAGTCATTGTGAAGAAAAGTTGAAGACGAATGAGTCTGCTTACTCAGACGCAGGTAATACATCAAGACAGGATTCAATGAATGGTAGTCAATTAATTACCAATGGTGAATTGGAGAATGAAATAAATGAATGAGTTGCAGTAGTAGTCCAATGATTATCAAAGAGGATAGACAGTGAACAGTTGATGAGTAAATGTTAATGAAGTTCATGAGTACCTGGTATAGTGTGGTATAAATCCCATCCATCTAGTCTGTTCCTTTGTTTCTCCCATCCAGGGACATGGTGGAGCGGATCCGGAACGCCCGAGGAGCCCAGAGGATCAATGCTATGCTGGCGGCCATCGTAGCTGCCTTCGCCCTCTGCTGGCTGCCGCTCAACGTGTTCAACACGATATTCGACTGGCACCACCAGGCGCTGCCCGCCTGCCAGCACGATGCTTTGTTCTCTGCCTGCCACCTCACTGCAATGGCCTCCACCTGTGTCAACCCTGTGGTGAGTGGACTGGACTAGAATTGAACTTAACTGAATTGAAATTAAATTAACACAATTTTTATTCAACTCAACTGTATTGATACAAATTTTGGAAATGGAAATGTCATTACAAACATGTGCTGGTGCTGTACATTAACACCTTTTCTGCAAACACACACACACACACACACACACACACACACACACACACACACACACACACACACAGGTGTACGGCTTCCTGAACAGTAACTTTCAAAAGGAGTTGAAGGTTCAGCTGCAGCGCTGCCACTGTGGCTTGGGGGCGCCAGAGAGCTATGAGAATTTCCCGCTCTCTACCGTCGGCAGCGAGGGGATAACCAAGATGTCAACGCTGAACCGGGCAGGGTCAATGAGCACCGCGCTGCCTCCACGGGCCGAGCCCAGTGTTAGCATACGCAGCTAACGTCTAGCCAACAGAGTGGCTAATGCTAATGGATGAGTAGTGTAGCGTGTACAGCTGTCAGACAGGGTGTAAACAACAAGGATACAGTTCATATCAAGTAAGCAGCAAACAGACAAACCCTCAAATGAACAGAGCTGGCATAGAGCAGCTAACGCTAATGGACAGAGCTAGCGGCTGATGCTAAAGAGAGACAGAGTGGAAATAAGCAGCTGGACAGACAGGACAGACAGAGCTAGTTGGCCCCAGTTTCCATGAGGTTCAATCCATTTCTGAATTCCTATAAAGCATTGCAGGCCGAGCAGACTATGCAGGACTGATGTATGCACTTAGCTAAAATAAAAATGAACGAACAGATCCATACAGCTAATCAACGGAGCAGCTCGTGGACAGAGTGCACACATGCAGCTACGCTAGGTAGCACACAGCTGGAGAGACTGCGACAGAGTGACAGACCCAGGGACGTGTGGGCTCTGTTTCCATGGTGATGGGGTATTTCTGAACTAAGTCAGTTTGTTCCCAGAAGAATTGTCGTCACCAGAGTTTGACATCATCCTAGGGTGTTAAGCTGCTGTCACGCCAGTCAGATGGATGGATGGACAGACGGTCAGTCAGTCAGTCAGACAATTCCAAACTCAGGGCTGCCTTGAGCTGATATGACAGCTGTCTGTCTAACATCAGAATAACCCTGTTGACACTGACAGCCCTCCCTCTTAGTCGCTGTCTCCCTGTGAGCTGTTCAGTAATCAGAGAGATCAGTCTGAGACATGCTGACGAAAGAGGGGAGGAGAGAGAGAGAGAGTCCCTGATGTTGCTTACGCATTGCAGACAGATCGTACATACACAGAGCTGGCTGACCGGACTGGCTGTCTGGTCTACTGACTGTCTGGCTGGTCTACTGTCTATCTGTCTGGGTGGCCGACTGGCTGATTGGCTGGCTGGCTTACTGTAGATCTTCATCAATAATTTATGATTGTACAGAACAGTGGAAATGGATGTAAAAAAATATATATCATGATTTTTATATTTTTGTCTAAAAGTAAAACAAAATTCCAGTTCTTTCCATTTGTGGTGAAAGTGCCAAGGCTCCAGCTTGATGTTGTGCATCTGTAATTTTATATATGGAGTGTTTTTGTTATTGTTTTTGTTAGCTCTGATTTTTATGATCCAACCATATCGCTCATGTATAAAATTAGTATTAGCTTTGGTGTGTGTGTGTGTGTGTGTGTGTGTGTGTGTGTAAACCCTCTTAGGTGTATGTTCAGGATATAATCACCTCAGCCCTTCTCATTGGCTCCTGCTCCAGACATTGAGGCCTGTTTGGATCTTAACGTCAGGCAGTTTCCTGCTTCACTAGAGCCAATCATGTGTTAACATGTAATTGCTGCTACATGCTAATGTGTTAGCTTTGGCCGGTCCAGAAACAATCCTGGCCCCTAACTCCTGGGCCTTGAGTGCTGAACTAGAACAGGATCCTAGTGCAGATATGAACTCACCACTGTAGTACAGATGTCGGATTTGAATTTGATCACTCTTTTGTCCCTCTCTCGCTTGCTCAAACACTGAAGCACCAGACAATATTTTTCCCCCCTACTGCTACTGTAGTAATAGGTCCTATTACTCCAACATTCAAATGTACAAAAATGTATCTGAAATGAACCTATACATTATATAGCTTAATAACAAAAATAGAAATGGGTCCACTACGACATACAAGTGTATCCGAAATGCAGCCGTACAGTAGGCTACACCCAAACTATAGCCTAAATGAATTGCACACATAGGCCTACAACATGAGATGTTAAGGTGAAATTGAGGGTAGTGAGGTAGCCTACGGAACGTTATGTCGCGTAAGAGAGCGACTGATAACGAATACATAGGCAAAGAGGTTACGAGTCAACTATCGAAATGTAGTTCAATTGTGGCATGGGGTGGTCTAGCAGTCAGGGTTGCTACCTTCAGTGCCGTGTAGGCGCGGGCTTGGTTCTGGCACACACCCTTCTGACACCCACGTCCTTCTGACACCCACATCCTTCTGACACATATCATTCAAACCACCCGATTGACTTGATTTAGTGACACATTTCAAAGACACATTGACTTTTTTTATTTTTTAAAGAGACCATACCAGACACTAATATTTGAAAGACTTTTGTATTTAATGGGTAACATAAATAGGAATTGTGAATGTGAATATGAATATCAAATAATAACAGTAGGCTACGCCAACATTAGTTTCCATTCGTACAAAGTGTTGGGGGTAAAATGCCACAGTCGATTTGCCGTGGTAAATGAGGAAACACTTGATTTCAATTGTACTGAATATTTGTTAAACACATAACTCACCCTTAGTCTGTTCGAAAAGGACAGAGGCCTTGGTTCAATCGGATCAATTGTTAACCGGAGAAAGCAGACACCCGCATAGCCAATGCTTTGGCGTTGTTGGAGATGGAACTGCACCCGAGCCATCAAATGGTGAGCAGCTGCTCTTGCAATCATTGTCATGAAGCCACACCTGCCACCCTTGAATTATGAAATTCAGAACGAGGAAGTGAACTGCACTCCGTGCAGCCAATGGCAATGTCCGCTTTAGGTATAATCAGTGGTGTCTATTCATGGGTGCCAAGGGAAGCCAGGCTTCCCGAAATATACAGTACCAGTCTAAAGTTTGGGCCCACTTACTCATTCCATAGTTTTTCTTTATTTGTACTATTTTCTACATTGTAGAATAATAGTGAAGACATCAAAACTATGAAATAACACATATGGAAGTAACCAAAAAAAGTGTTAAACAAATAGCCACCCTTTTGCCTCGATGACAGCTTTGCGCACTCTTGCATTCTCTCAACCAGATTCATGAGGTAGTCAACTGGAATGCATTTCAATTAACAGGTCTGCCTTGTTAAAAGTTAATTTGTGGAATTAATTTCCTTCTCAATGAGTTTGATTCAATCAGTTGTGTTATGACAAGGTAGATAGCCCTATTTGGTAAAAGACCAAGTCCATATTATGGCAAGAACAGCTAATAACAGCAAATAAGAAAAGAGAAATGACAGTCCATCATTACTTTAAGACATGAAGGTCAGTCAATCGGGAAATCGTCACTCCTATCAAATCCCATTGAGAGCATACGTCATTGACAGAAAAACTTGAATTGTTGCATCTCATTGTGTTGTCCTCCGGTGACTAGCTAGCCGTCTAGCTAAAATTGTAATTTTCCTAAATTAGCCATGGATGGAGATAGGGATTTGGACTTGTGGTTTTACTTAATTCTCTGCACTGTTCAATGATTATAACGAAACAAGATTCTCTGGTCTGATGAAACCAAGATTGAACTCTTTGGCCTGACTGACAATTGTGACATCTGGAGAAAACCTGGCACCATTCCTACTGTGAACCATGGTGGTGGGGATGTTTTTCAGCGGCAGGGACTGGGAGACTAGCCAGGATCGAGGCAAAGATGAGCAAAGTACAAAGAAATCCTTGATGAAAACTTGTTCCACAGCGCTCGGTACCTCAGACTGGGGCTAAGCTTCACCTTCCAACAGGACAACGACCCTAAGCACACAGCCAAGACAACGCAGGAGTGGCTTCGGGACAAGTCTCTGAATATCCTTGAGTGGCCCAGCCAGAGCCCGGACTTGAACCCAATCGAACATCTATGGAGGGACCTGAAAATAGCTGTGCAGTGACACTCCCCATCCAACTTGACAGAGCTTGAGAGGATCTGCAGAGAAGAATGGGAGAAAATCATCAAATATAGGTGTGCCAAGCTTGTAGCGTCATACCCAAGAAGACTTGAGGCTGTCATCGCTGCCGAAGCTGCTTCAGCAAAGTACTGAGTAAAGGGTCTGAATACTTAGGTAAATGTCGTAAAATTCTACAAATCAGTTTTTGCTTTGTCATTATGGGGTATTATGGGAACAAAAAAAAGATTTAATCAATTTTAGAATAAGGCTGTAATGTAACAAAATGTGGAAAAAGTCAAGGGGTCTGAGTACTTTCCGAATGCACTGTATATGTGTACATATAGGTAGGGGTAAGGTGACTAGGCAGCAGGATACTAGGGTCCCTTCGGTAGGGCTTGCAAACCATAGTTGGTTCGGCTGTGCATCCTGCTGGAAGCATGCATTGTCCAACCTAATCCTGAAGGTCCATCAATATAGGGCTTTTCAGTCTCACAAGGCCGTGATCCTTTGAACGTGTATTACCATGAATAAAACAGAATATTCCTCATTTAAGTTCATACTGTATGGGTTAAATGGAATAGTAACTGAAATATGGACACTGACTATAGGCCTATAACCTCTCACGCATATAATATATAATATAATTATGCACTTCTTGCAGAAAAATTATACAGCAAATGCTAATTTTGTCTTGGGAACAAGAGAGGAGAAATATGATACTTTTCAGCGTCTCTTGAGAAAATGTAAATGCGCATGTAATGTGTTATCTTTCTTTGACCCTGTTATGCAAGCAGACAGTATTTCAACCACATAAAATATGCACCCAAGATGAACTGAAGTCTTTCATCATTTTCTCAGCTTTTTCATTTTCATAAAACCAGTCAAACTGATGACATTGGACATTTTGCACAGGACCAATCTTTCCACTGTTTTGAAATTATTGTTATTTCTCCCAGGTCCCTAAACGAAACAGACAATTTTACCTGTGTTAACTAGATTACTGATGCATTCATTATATCAATGTAAAACATTATTCTGGTGAGGACTACTTTATTTAGTAGAGACTTCTGGGGAAACAAGTTAGGCTTACATGCAGCTTTTCTTCTGTCCGATCTAACTATAGTCCGACATACAAATGGCTTACCAAATGTCGGAAATTATAATATTCCAATCAGATCATCATCACACAACACCCATGATATGCAAAACTGAACCTGCGCAGACTGTGAAAAACAACAGTAAGCGGGATAAGAAGTTTACATGCCACAGTATCCCGTCTAAGATCAGCATATCACTTATATGGGTTTCTCATGTCCGGATACAAGCTTTTTCGGGTTATTGTTAACGGGATATGATGTTTATATCCGTCAACTTAGAAAACAGAGTACTTGAGTATCCTGAATAATAACGGGATATTGGTGTGCATGTAAACGTGGACATTGTCATCCAAACCCAACCCAACATTTACTCGTTGTGACTCACCCAGGTTCCAAACTCCTTTTTAGATGAGACTAACTTTATGTCAAAAATGATCCTATTTACAGTTTGTAGTCAATGTTGTCACTAGAATAAATGTTTCTGACTCATTTTGATGCAACAGAGGCTGTTTTCAAAGGGATTAGTTATTTTTTAGGGGCAGTTGCTCTTGAAAGACTTTGGTCGTAAGCAGGACTAAGGTAACACAGACATCTTTTAGGGCGCAATAATGAGGTAACCAATATGGTTGCAATTGAGATCAGCTGTGCGGGTTAATTTAGCTGTTATTGATGGTTTAACGAGACATCAATTGACGATAATCTAGTGCCATCAATGGTTTGCAATTGGCCTCTTGTTTTTGATTTATATTCTAATACACTCTTTATGCTACCCGTTAGCCTGTCCATTGTTACTGTAATGAAAGGTGTGAGAACCGATAATAGCCTACTGTTTGTGTTTCCCTGGCTGAGTTGATGAGCTGACTTGAGCCATCGGTTGATTGACAGATGTAGGCCTACTGTAGAACGATAAACCTTCCTCCAGTGTGGATGCTCGCCCATGTTTTATAGTTAGGCTATTTACAGTACCTTCAGAAGGTATTCATACCCCTTGACTTGTTCCACATTTTGTTGTTTTACAGGCTGAATTCAAAATGTATTACATAGGTGAGAGAGAAAAACAAAATCTATCTACACACAATACCCCATAATGACAAAGAGAAAACATGTTTTTAGACATGTTAGAAAATGTATTGAAAATTAAATACAGAAACATTTAATATACACAAGTACTTACACCCCTGAGTCAATACATGTTAGAGTCACCTTTGGCAGTGATAACAGCTGTAACTTTGCATCTCAGGAACATTCAATGTTCCTGGTAAGAAACCCCAGTGTATATTTGGCCATGTGTTTCAGGCTATTGTCCTGCAGAAAAGTGAATTTGTCTCCTCGTGTCTTTTGAATTGTAAACTGAACCAGGTTTTCCTACAGGATTTTACCTGTGCTTAACTCCAGTTAATTTATTTTGTATCCTTCCCGATGACAAACATACCCATAACATGATGCAACCACCACTATGCTTGAAAATGTGAAGAGTGGTACTCAGTGATGTGTTTTGTTGGATTTCCCCCAAACATAATGCTTTGTATTCAAGACATAAAATTAATTTCTCTGCCAAATTTTTTGCAGTTTTACTTTAGTGCCTTATTGTAAACAGGATGCATGTTTTGAAATATTTGTATTCTGTACAGGCTTCCTTCTTTTCATTCTTTCATTTAGGTTATTATTGTGGAGTAACTACAATGTTGTTGATCTATTCTCAGTTTTCTCCTATCACAAGCCATTAAACTCTAAATGTTTTAATCCCGGGGCAGTTTCCTTCCTCTCCGGCAACTGAGTTAGAAAGGACGCCTGTATCTTTGTAGTGACTGGGTGTATTGATACATCATCCAAAGTGTAATGAATAACTACCATGCTCAAACGGATATTCCATGTCTGTTTGTTTTTTATACCATCTACCAATATCTGCCCTTCTTTGTGAGGCATTGGGAAACCTCCCTGGTCTTTGTGGTTGAATCTGTTTGAAATTCACTGCTCAACTGAGGAACCTTACAATTATCTGTATGTGTGGGTTACAGAGATGAGGTAGTCCTTTAAAAATCATGTTAAACGCTATTATTGCACACACAGTCAGTCCATGCAACTTCTTATGTGACTTGTAAAGCACATTTTTACACTAAACTTATTTAGGCTTGCCATAACAAAGGGGTTAAATACTTTATTGACTCAAGACATTTCAGCTTTTCATTTTGTTATTAATTTGTAAACATTTCTAAAAACATAATTCCACTTTGACATAATGTGACGTATTGTGTATAGGCCTGTGACACAAAATCTCAATTGAACGCAACAAAATGTGGAAAAAGTAATGGGGTGTGAATACTTTCTGAAGACAATATAGTTATGGTCTGGTGTGGATATCCCTTACTTTTAGTGAGATTTCCATTGCTAAGCAGTCCGCCTACAGTAGCATAAGCCTACTGTACTTTCAGTTTGATGCCGGCATTTGAAGTCATCCTTATTATGGATTTTAAAGCATGTATTGTATGGCTTTAACATTTCATTCCGTCAAGATGTTGCATTTCAGCCAAAGAAAATGTTGTTGAGCTGAGACACTTTTCTTTGATGTGTAAAATAATCAGACTATTCATTTTACTTCTTGAATATTATTTTTTTTCATTAACTTGTGTGCCTAAATTAATTGAAAAATCAACGATCCAATCGTGGAACTTTTCCACTCAGTCAGTATGTGAATCAAAAGTCAAGGGGAAAACGTTCACTGTATCAAAGACTTAAAAGTCCTCTGAAGTGTTTCATTTCCTACTCAAAATCTTCAGACCTGAATTCCAGCATACAGAGTTTATTTTCTATTTCTTTGTTGGTTTTCTCTTTCAAAGGTGGAACATAGCATATATTGTTGCTTGCTAGATTTGTTCATGTTCTATGAATCAGTTTAGCCTACCTTGTATTTAGCCTAATCAGGTTTTATGTTGGACGTGTGCTCACAATCAAATTGTTATTGTCCAATGATTTATTCTTTCTAAAAGGTATTTTTTTTACATGTTCGTAATTTTGTAGCTTTTATTGTAGAGATAGAACAGTGTTGGGAAGACGGGGAAGCTGGGGGAGTGAAAGGGAAGTGGAAATGTACTGTATTGTTTACCTTGAACATATAATAAAACAATTGATATTTAAAAACATTTTAAAAAAGATTTTCCCTGACAAAATAAAATACACATTTATTATAATCCACATAAGAATTCACACGAGACGTGCTGTATCCTGCAGGTAGCCTACATAGGCTACTTGAACTGGTGCAGTCTAAGGTACAATGTATGTAGCCCCGCTACTTTTATAGCCTCGCTACTGTATATAGCCTGTCTTTTTACTGTTTTTTTATTTTCTTTACCAACCTATTGTTCACCTAATAGCTTTTTTGCACTATTGGTTAGAGCCTGTAAGTAAGCATTTCACCCTAAGGGGAATGAATACCTGTTGTATTCAGTGAACGTGACAAATAAACAAACAACGCTTCCAGTTGTCCCCTGGCGGCGATTCTAAATATTTCTTCAGACTTTCAAATCCCCTTTTGCTGCAGGATTATTCTCCTTCTGCGACAAAAAGGGGTCAAATTTAAGATCCGACATCTGTAGGCGTGCTACAGAGGGTCATATCATATTGACGATGTTTCTATTCCACAGTCTATCTGGTCATGCTGTTGATACTCCTGTATCACATATTGATATAGCTCCAGTTCTCATGGTTAATCGGGCATGGAGGATAATAGATTGGAATCTGAATGTATTGGCGAGAGATTAAATGTTTACAGAGAGACAGAATGATGAAAAGAATACTACTGTAAAGTACTGTTAGTCAGACTGGTTGGTATGACAACCACAAGGAGTTGTCTTAAGCAGAAACGATCAGGCTGTAGATCAGAGGGATAAAAGGATAACAGGTCCTGGATCAGATGGAAGAGGGTTAGATTGAGGGAAGCTTCTGTACTCTACCTCCCAGACTTGAACTGTCATCCTTTCTCTCCACTGTATCTCTCCACTGTACTTGCATGCTTTACTCACTTACTGTATTCTGACAAATTACTGTGCTGCTGTAAAAATACTGTACTGAGAAATATGGTACTGAGAAACCGAGCATTCTTATCCTGAAGTGTTGGGAATAACCCTGCCTCATACTTGTTGTAGATGTTCATACGTTGAAATAAGAAATCCTGAATTTGAATTCCTGTTTCAGAATAGATGTAATTGTGGTGTAGGCACTTCCAACACACTTCACCGAGTCAGAGTACAAAACATGCCATGGAAAAGAAACACGACACACATGCACAACAGTGTGTGCACAACACGCGAACACAAACACACACACACACACACACACACAGGGGAGTTAAGACTGCCATCACCAGCCGTTCAAATCGCACACAACAATTTGACAAGACACATTTGACTCAGCATCTCTGGATGATTTCCTTGCCAAGAATATACTGTTTAAACCATCAACTCCAAGGGCTAAACACCCACGCACGCACACACACTCACACAGTGACACTCACACAGTGACACATACACGCACGTAGCCATTTTGCTCCTCACACCTAGGTGAGGAGAGAATCACGGTTTATTTCTGGTTTTGTTTCCAATCCTTTTGAATTCATCTGAAAAGAAGAGGCGCCAACTCTAGATATGTTACGTTGTGTTTCTATCTGTGATATGACGATCTCCCCCTTGCCTTGGTGCCCCATGGTGCATCACTCTGTATGTTGTGGAGGAGTGTTTGGTAGGCTGATGCATGTTGCTGGTTAATTTAAGACACGTGCGCATGCACACACACATACTCACTCAAAGACATGAGTTAAAAGATAGATAACAGGCGGTTAAGGCTGTATGAGTCACAACAACATAAACATAATCATCGTGTGTGTGCGTTTGTGTGTTGCATAATCACCACCCTAAGTGTGTTTGCCCTCACTAATGATCACACACTCATACATACAGGGACCTTGACATAGATTGCAGGTACAGCAAACACAGACATTTAATGACACTACAGTGTGCTGGACATGACTACAAGACATCTGGACAATTGATGTGTGTGCTTTTGAGTGTGTCTGTACCGTAACTTTCAGAGAGAGCAGTTTATTATGTTGAAGTGGACTGAGATTATTTTCAAATGCACTTTAAACCAAAAAAAGAATGTATCTTTCTTTTTCTTCTCTTTTCTGATGAACGTAACAGAGCCTCACGCAGATGTAGCCTCTGAGCCAAGCTTTCCTTTTAGATGTCTTCATTGATTTCTAATATACTTTCCATTTTAGATTTTTATGAGGCTGAAATGTTCTGTAAATGTGTTTGAATACAAGAGTCCAACCTGTATCTCTGTGGTTTTGTGTTTCTTCAAGGATTCATAGCTAAAAATGTCATTTTTTGGTTTTGCTGGAATGTCACAAGTCAGGTGAGGATACTCGGCTTGAGAGAGGGATGGACAGGAGTCAGGGCTTAGAGAAACAGGATCATCATGTTTGAAGAGAGCTTGTTGCCTCCTGCTAGTATTCCTTTCCCTTCCTCTGTAATTCTTGCAGATCTGAGTCTCCATGGAGCAGATTACAGTGGCTGTGGAGTAAATCTGTGTGGGGTTTTTTTCTCGCACACATGGGCCTGCTTGCGTGTGCGTTTGTGACAGAGAGTAAATGTGTTTGTGTTAGGGTGTTACTCTCTCCTCTTTCTGTAGTCTGTCCCTAATATTTCAGTGGTTCTTTCCTCCCTCTCGCATGGCGGAAGATTTCATGGATGGCTGCAGGAACAGGTCTCTCACCTCACTGGTGTGTTGAACATGATGAGCGAGAGAGAGAGGCTAGCAATTACTGATGCAATGCAGTTTCCCTGACTTCACTTTCTTCCTGCTCCCCCTTGTCGTTCCCCGGGCCCCACACTCTGTTCTCTCCTCATTTATCTCTTGATAACTCATCCATAATTCATCATGTTATTTTCCTTCAAAATAAAGACAGAACATCAGAGACGTGCCAGACAATTTTTTTATTTTATTTATACTCTCTTTCTCTCTGTTCCCCCCTGTCTCTCCCATCCCCTCTCTGTTCCTCCCCCTCTCTCTGTCGTCCCCTCCATAAATACCATGACAACACCATGGTGAGACAGACACACACACCCACACACTCACGGAAACACACTGCCAGGTCTGAGTGTATGCCAACCACTTGCTTTAAAACATTGAAGCATACTCTTTTATAACCTTGTCTGTCTCTCTGTGTGGTGGGGACTGGGGAACTGGGCATGAGACGTTTGCACAGTCACCAGCGCGCGCACACACACACACACACACACACGCACAACGCCACAGCAAAGATAACTGCATAGCAACTGTGTTAACACCGTTAACACAATGCACACTTGAACTGTCCCCGACACTACGATGGCCCTCCACTCATACTTGTTCTAATAGCTGTCCGCTTGGACATACCATAGATCGGTGTTTGTGTGCATAATAAATAAATCAGGTTTGATATATCCCTCAGAGAAGAACCCCCACAGACTGCCACTGGTAAGTCTGGCTTACTGCTGCTCGTTACTCCTCACAGTTCCTCCAGCCCCTGTTGTAACAGAGACACCTGGTGGTGAGAGACCCATTGCCAGACGAGCTCACTGATGAAAGCAGCACGTCAGCTCTGTACTGTAGAGAACGCTTCAAAAAAACAAGAAATGTCTTCCAAAATAAACACTTTATTTTTTTCTTTTTTAAACAATATCAGTCTCAGGTGGTGATTGTCAGTGTCCCATTAGGATAGAGTCCCCGCATCAATGGGAGACAACACAGTGCTAAATGTAAGCTTCATTCATATCACTGATTACAAATGGATTCAACGAACAAGCACATAATATACACATGCATCACTCATTAATCCTTCACTGTAGAGTAGTCTCCGAAACCGGGAACCAAATCTCACGTGAGCGGCATGCTGCACGTCTGTACACAATCAGACTGCTGTAGAGATACTGTATGTTTAAGGCTTCAACATTTACAGCAGTATGCCGGTGAACTTTGATCGCTGAAGGGTTGGCAAAATAAAGCTAATGACACTCCTACCTTGCTCTCACACTTGTAATATAGACATCTTCCCGAGTTCTGTTTCAGTCTCTCTGTCTATCTATCCTTCTCCTTCACCAGTCTATCTTTATCCTCCATCTGTCTGCTGAACTCCCTCAGCATCTTTGTCTGTGAGATCATGACGTTCCTCTGTAACTCAGGTAGAACGATCTTCAGCAGGTTTCTCTCTGCTTCATCTCTGGCCTCTCCACGGTTCTCCATGATCTCCTCAATCTCCTGTCTGCGTCTCTCCTTCCTCTCCCTCCTCTCATTCTCTCTAAATCCCTCCATATCCTCCCTACTATCAGACTCTCTCTCTTCAGCTCTGTCTCCAGCTCTTTTCCTCTCTATCTTCTTTCACCTGTCTCTCCAGTTCAGTGGGCCTTTCTCTGAGTGTTCTGGTATCTTCCTCATATATCACCCCTCAACTTTAGAGTCCTGCAGCTCCCTCTCAACCCTCTGTCTCATCTCTTTCCTCTCTCTGTGTGTATTATTACTTCCATATCTCTGACCTGGGCCTCTGCCTCCTAGTATATCTGACTGCTGTAGAAGCTCTTTCTGTTTCCTGCCTACATCTCCACTACCTGCTCCAAGAACTCTGAGACCTGAGTGCCACGGGCCCTGTCCTTAATGTTGAAAACATGGCAATTGCTTCCACATTTCTCTACAAGCTGCTGGAGGTCCTAGCTCCCTGCTTGGAGACTCTGCACAATGCTCTACTGGTAGGACCAGGAGGAAGGCCTGGGGTCCCGGGGCAGACAGACTGACACAGAGCCACACATCCTGTCTCATATCCTCCAGAGAGAGTCCAGGGCAGATTCAGTCTGGAGTGTCCACCAACACCAATTGTCATTTACATTGAATTATAAACTGGGTGGTTCGTGCCCTGAATACTGATTGGCTGACAGCTGTGGTATATCATACAACTGGTATGACAAAACATTTATTTTTACTGCTCTAATTACGTTGGTAACCAGTTTATAATAGCAATAAGGCACCTCGGGGGTTTGGTATTGCGTAAATATATCATGTTTGGACAAAATTAGATTTTATTTAACCCTTATTTTACCAGGTGAGTGGACTTAGAACACATACTTATTTACAGCAACAACCTGGGGAATAGTTACAGGGTAGAGGAGGGGGGATGAATGAACCAATTGGAAGCTGGGGATGATTAGGCGCCCATGATGGTATGAGGACCAGATTAGGAATTTAGCCAGGACACCGGGGTGAACACCCCTACTCTTACAATAAGTGCCATGGGATCTTTAGTGACCACAGAGAGTGAGGACACCCGTTTAACGTGCCATCCATAAGATGGCACCCTAAACAGGGCAATGTCGCCCTGGGGCATTGGAATATTTTTCCTCCTACTGGCCCTCCAACACCAAATCGAGCAGCATCTGGTCTCCCATTCAGGGACCAACCCTGCTTAACTTCAGACACAAGCCAGCAGTGAGATGCAGGGTGGAATGCTGTTGGTCAATATAATAATAACCTCACAATATAATAGTTTGACTTAGTTTCATAGTTATGTTGATGTAGGTTCTGAAAAGTGCAAACAATCAAACACTATAAATGGATTGGATTATTGGAGTGATGTGTGATGTCATGCCTGCTCATTAATACACAAATAGTGTTTGTGTTCCCCTCCAAATCCCTTCCCGGTTTTATGTTGCATCGAAACATTTCTTTCCATATTTCCATATTTTCTCACCAGAACATTGCTGTGGTTCTCCAATTCTCCAAAAGTCGTTGAAATTGTTTCGATAAATTGGAGATATTTTGGGGATACTTAGCAACAACTTCTTTATGAGCAGGGTGTGTCAAGTTGACACGCCGGAAAAGTCAGGGCTAAAATAAAACCAACCACCCACTGGGGGAAAAATGGTTGAATCAAAGTAGTTTCGAAGTAATTTCAACCCCCCAAAATCTTTGATGACGTTGAATCAACTTGGAAAAGTGAGTTATCAACGTAAGGGCATTTCGTATTTTTTTCATCCAACTTTTAACCTAAATCCAATGACGTGGAGACATTTTTAGTTGATTTCCCTTTAAATACACGCTAGTTGGAAACTCAGTCAAGTGTAAAACAAAATCAAGACTCTCCTTTCAACAGATTGCTTATATTCACAAATGCAAAAAAGAACACCTACGGGATTTAAAGCAGAGAGCTCGAATGTTTACAACCAGAGTGTGACTTCTGCTTCCTGTTATAGTGAGGAAAAAGAACAATTGGCAATCATGTGTGACAACCTACAAAATGGCTTCCAACACTCTACCCAGCAAACTGGATACAGTCTATCACAGTGCCATCCGTTTTGTTACCAAATCACCTAATACCACCCACCACTGCGACCTGTATGCTCTAGTCGGCTGGCCCTCGCTACATATTCGTCGCCAGACCCACTGGCTCCAGGTCGTCTATAAGTCTATGCTAGGTAAAGCTCCGCCTTGTTCACTGGTCACGATAACAACACCCACCCGTAGCACAAGTTCCAGCTCACTGATCATCCCCAAAGCCAACACCTCATTTGGCCGCCTTTCATTCCAGTTCTCTGCTGCCAGTGAATGGAACGAATTGCAAAAATCGCTGAAGTTGGAGACATTTATTTCCCTCACTAACTTTAAACATCAGCTATCTGAGCAGCTAACCTATCGCTGCAGCTGTACATAGTCCATCTGTAAATAGCCCACCCAATCTACCTACCTCATCCCCATACTGTTTTTATTTTATTTACTTTTCTGCTCTTTTGCACACCAGTATCTCTACTTGCACATCATCATCTGCTCATTTATCACTCCAGTGTTAATCTGCTAAATTGTAATTCTTCACTCCTATGGCCTGTTTATTGCCTACCTCCTCATGCCTTTTGCACACACTGTATATAGACTTATTTTTTCTACTGTGTCATTGACTTGTTTATTGTGTTATTGGCTTGTTTATTGTTTACTCCATGTGTAACTCTGTGTTGTTGTCTGTGTCACACTGCTTTGCTTTATCTTGGCCAGGTCGCAGTTGTAAATGAGAACTTGTTCTCAACTAGCCTACCTGGTTAAATAAAGGTGAAATAAAAATACATTTCAAAACATCTGAAAATGCTTTTGGCCCCATCAGGTGGCTAAATAAACCTGGTGCAAGGTGTGGTAACTCTCTACAGAGACTTAATTGACTGCTGCTGCACACTACACAGCTGGCGGCAATTAGGGCTGCATCAGCAGCACATAGGCCATGCAGTGGCATTCACGTTTTAGGCTTCGGCTCTTTCACCAAATTGTGCCAAAAACAATGTTACTTGGAGCTTCATAATCTGCAAATTAGTGACATCTGGTGGTCAGCAATAAAGTAGCAGCGTGTAAATATCAGAAATATGTATTTTTCTACCGTGTTTTCATCAAAACTTCATGGTGCTGTGTTAAATCGTTGGCTTTAGTGGCCTGTAGACAGTTGGAATACCATATTTTGCATCTTCCATCAAGTTGACTATTTTTCAAAAACGGCATCTATAGCATTTTCTAGGATAGTTAAGACAGAAGCTTATACTAAACTAAATTAAACTAATGATTTGAACAACAGTGCAGTAAGTGTGGTTTCAAATTTTCTAAATAGTGTGTCTTCAACAGGTTTCGACCACTAAACACATGCTTCATTTGTCAATTCCATTTACTTTTGATACTAGAATATTTAAAACCAAATACATTTAGACTTTTACTCAAGTAGTATTTTACTTGGTGACTTTCACTTGGGTCATTTTCTAGTATCAAGTATGACAATTGAGTACTTTCTCCTCCACTGCTCATAACCACGTCCCTGAATGTTCCCTACTCTACCTGCTAAACTACCCCATCAACTTTTGTACAAAATCCTGACTATGTTTATAAGTATTGTGTCCAGTAGGTCACCGTTTGAAAGCAGTTTGGAATAGAAGAAGCTCTGAAAACACGGCGAAATCAGTGGGATCTTGCATTACACAATACACCATTTGAAAAAGCATGTGATCAAACGAAGCTTCGGACATCATTGATGACTTACTTCTAATAAAGTGATACAAGTTTCACAGTCATATTGTTGCATTTATATACTGTATTTCAATGCAAATTCAGGGGCACTTCTGAAATATTTTGGAGCACCCTCTGGCACTGGCCAGGATGAGGAGCCATCTACCTCCTCAGCCACACAGGCCTCTTCAGAAATTATCTCGGAGCCTCAGGATGAGGAGCCATCCTCCTCCTCAGCCACACAGGTGTCTTCACAAATGTTGTCTGAGGATGAGGATAAAGACCCATTTGCTTCCACTTCTACCCAGCAGAATTTTTCAGGTGTGTGTGTGTGGGGGGGAGGGGGGTACACGCACATATGTTTATGTGTGCATCCCTGCATAACATAAACACAATAAATACTTTCCCTTTTGCAAAGTTTTAATTTTCCATATTGTCGGTAACAATGATGATTTTATTATTACTGGGTGTGTGGGATGTTCCACCACTATAAATGCTGTGAATAATGTGTGTAAACGAATGCCCATGTGCTCTCCATTAGAAACTCCTGTAGCAGCATCCCCACCAAATCCTGCTGCTGAGGATGAACCACTGTCTACAGACCCTGCTGACTGGCCTTCAGCTCTGACTGACAGAATTCGGACACAACTAGTTTGCAGAGGACCAAGTGAGCTACCACCTAACTTTGTTCTCCAGAGGAATGAGAGTGATGGAAGAAGTTGCCACCACCAGTATTTCAGGAAGACCTTGGTGAGTGGTGAAAAAAATCCCTAGAAGTTGGTTGGTGTATTCTGAAAGAAACAACAGCATTTTCATCTTCTGCTCCAAACTCTTTTCTAATTGTATTTGGCTAGCTCAGGACTGACAGACTGGGAACATGCAAAGTCTTTGCTGACTTCACACGACAGCAGTCCAGAACACCCAAACTGCATGAAAACAAGGGTAGAATTGGCAATGAGGAACAAAAAAGGGGAAACAATTGATAAGCATGAGATGGCACTTATGGAGGATAAGATGGAGAGAGGTGTTGACACGTCTGACTGCTATTGTGCAGTCTCAGACAACTAGAAATCCTGCACTAAGGGGACACACAGAAACACTGTGCACTCCATCAAATGGAAAGTTCCTCAAAGAAGTTGAACTGATGGCACAATTTGATCCAGTCATGAAAGAGCACCTTAACCGTGCCTTAAAAGAGACCTTGAGTCACACCACCAGCTACATTGGCCAAATACAGAATGAACTCATTGATATGTTGAGCAGCGAGGTCATTTCAATAAGGGTGAGTGATTGGCAAAATGATTCTCTATCATTCTAGATTTGCACCTCAGATGTCAGCCCCATCTGACGACTAGCAGAGCAGCAGGCGGTCTACACTCATTGAGAGCGGGCTCCAGATTCCTCCTGTGGTTGGCGGCTGCAGTACATATACAGTGCATTCGGAAAGTATTCAGACCCCTTGACTTTGTCCACATATTGTTATGTTACAGCCTTGTTCTAAAATCGATTAAATAAATAAAAGCTCTTCAGTAATCTACACACAATACCCCATAATGACATAGCGAAAACAGGTTTTTAGACATTTCTTTACATTTATTCAAACCAAAAGCCATGAGGTCGAAGGAATTGTCCGTATTGCTCCGAGCCCAGATTGTGACAAGGCACAGATCTGGGGAAGGGTACTAAAACATTTCTGCAGCATTGAAGGTCCCCAAGAACACAGTGGCCATCATTCTTAAATGGAAGATGTCTCTCCAGAGATGTTCAATCCGGGTTTAAGTCTCTGGCTGGGCCACTCAAGGACATTCAGACATCCCGAAGCCACTCCCCTGTTGTCTTGGCTGTATGCTTAGGAGCGTTGACCTGTTGGAAGGTGAACCTTCGATCCTGACTAGTCTCCCAGTCTCTGGCGCTGAAAAACATCCCCACAGCATGATGCTGCCACAACCATGCTTCACCGTAGGAATGGTGCCAGGTTTCCTCAAGACGTGACGCTTGGCATTCAGGCCAAAGAGTTCTCCCAGATTGCTCAGTTTGGCCAGGTGGCCAGCTCTTGGAAGAGTCTTAGTGGTTCCAAAAAAACACTTGATATAAGGGCTGTGTTTCGTGTAGGCTCACCCTGGCATGACATTTTGATAACCATGCAGATATCTCTTGGACAAGGTGACTTTTATCCATATATTCCACTCTATTTCCTCTCAGATTATTAAATAATAATTAGCATCAAAGGAAACATCATGCAAGACTACAAATCCTTGTAAGCTATTGTTAAGGGAATTTTTTACCTATAATGACTAATTATGTATACATTTCAATCAGGACTGACTAATCAGAATACTAGTGTGCTACTGTATATGTACTAATCAGAATACTATATATGTATGAGTTTTCTTTCTTGATCCCAGTACTTAAGATAATGTGTGTGTGAATGTGCTTATCTATACTGACTGACCTTGGCTCTAGGCGAGGAGGGAAGGCTTGAGAGCTATAGGGCCTTTCTACCAGTGTCAAGAAGAGACGGAACATTTAGAAAACGCTGAAGTCATTTTCAGTTTATAACCTGTGGTAAAATGTGTGTGTACTCAGTACTCTCTTGAATAAAGGCTGTTACTTGACTTTAAGACCAGGGCTCTGTCCATTCCTATAAAATAAGGGTCTTACAAATTCTTATGAATTTACAGAGTGTTTAATTTTAATTGGGAATTAAAACAGAGGAATTAAATTCCTTCAACAGCTCTTGCATGTCATACCTAGCTAACACCTTTGTTAGCAGGTATTGTGTAAATGTAAAGCTTGAAGAAGACAGTTCATAGAATTGTCAATTTAAGGCCTTAGCAGCCTGTACGATTTTAGCCGTCTTTATGCCACGATTTTGCCGTCCCAGACAACATTTAAGTTGTGGGAAAAATCTTAGGTTGTAAACGATTGTCAGACATATTTGCTCCTCAGTGTGGTAGGGTCTAGGCCTGCCGATTAAGTACCACTATGTGTGGTCGTAGGCTCAGACAAAGTTCTGGTAGTGTCAGAATTTTTTGCCCTTTATCGTGTAGTGTGTAGCGTGGCTGGTGTTACAAGCCGATCCCGGTGACTGACCAATAGGAACACGATCAGCACTGAGTATGCGCACAATAATGAGATCATTGTGAAGTTATATTAATATAATAGTTTGATATAAACATTTACCATGCTGTGCAAGAAGAACGATTTCCCTAATAATCTTGTTTACATGACACATCTGTAATCAGGCTACCTGATGGGATTTTGATAAATTCACAAATAAACTTTCTACCACAGCGACCATGTTGTTTTGGGGAAGGCTATTGGATTCTGAATTCGGACATATAACGCTTGTAAGATACATAGGCCGACTTTCAGTTTTTCCAAACTCACTTCACTCGCGTATAAGCGTTAGAGCCGGGACGATACCAGTATCAAGATACTTGTTAGAGTCATGGCAAGGAAACAAAACACAAAGCAAACTTAATTAACTTCTTGAGGAAAATGGACCTTATGTTGGAAACAAACATATTCAGAGCATTCTCTCAAGCTTTCAGAACGTTAGTTGTTAGCTGGGATCTTTGTGTCCCTCTCTCCCTCCCTGTCTCTCTTTCTACTTCCTCCCTCCCTTTCTCTCTGTATTTCTCTCTCAGTATGCAATCCATCTCTGAGAATCAGGAACTCATTATCAAAGTAAATTGCGAACAATTGTGAATAAAGGCAGCTCTACAATCTGCTTGTTTCATTTCTCCTAAAGGGGCTTTTTCTCACAGTCGGCAGCAGTTATTCTGAACAATGTGTGAACTCAGATTGCACAGTGAATGCAACTTCCCTGGAGTTTCTAAAGAACATTAGCAATGATTCCCCCCCCCCCCCCCCCCCCCTCAAGGTTTATAGTGTCCTCACATACAGGGAAGCTCCACTGAACAAAAATATAAACTCAACATGTAAAGTGTTGGTCCCATGTTTCATGAGCTGAAATAACAGATCCCAGAAATGTTCTATACACACTAAAAGCTTATTCCTCTAAAATAGTCCATCCACCTGACAGGTGTGGCATATCAATAAGCTGATTAAGTAGTTGGAGTCATTCAGTACTCAATTACCATCTCATTTTGATGAATCATCAATTCATAATTACTGATTGGTTTGTTAATTGGTTGTAGATAGCGGTAGTGTAGTGTGTGTGTGTGTGGATGCATTCACAGACACAGCGATCAGCTTGTTGAAGGGTGAACTGGGAGCACAGGGCTATAGAGGGGGGACCAAGGAGATGGCAACAGAGAGGGCTTTGTCATGAGCCCTATACTACAAATCAGGTTGAATCAGTAAGCGAGGTAACTCTGGTCAGCTCTGAGTTCAACTTGGGATAACCGGTACCATGAAAGTGGCTCACCTTGTAGCCAGGTAAATTTGTATGGCAACAAATTCTTCAGAACTAACTTGCTCCAGGGCAGGCAAGCTTAAGTCCTAACTCCATTTATCCTGAATAAAGTGTCTGAGCCAAGAGTTGAGGACTATAATGAAATCAAACACCCTCCCTCTCGGAAAAGATTGTGTCATCATCCCCTTCGTTTGAGGAAAACAAGTGATTCAATATTTGATTAATCAAAAAATGATCATGTTAAAATATCTATCACAATACACATTTAGTTAGGACAGCGTTTGCTTCCCTAAACTGTATGTTTTTAGCGTGATTGTATTTTGATTGTTGTGAAAGGCAAACTCACAGCCGCATACCAACCATAGGCACATAATCCATAGATGGCAGTTTCCATTCAAGTCAAGACTGGTAGCCTTTGGTAGTGTACCCATGAGTTTAATAACAGTCAAATTGCCAGGGTTGGAGGTACCAAAACCCTTCAATGGGTTATACAGTATGTCTATGGCCCACAACAAAACAAGCTGTTCCAGAAGGATCGAGTGAGAAAAAGGTGCTTGTGCATTGATGAGCACACCAAAGCACACCAAAGACAGCGTTAACAATAATTCAAATCAAACTTTATTTGTCACATGCGCCGAATACAAGAAGTATAGATCTTACTGTGAAATGCGTACTTACAAGCCCTTTAACCAACAGTGCAGTTCAAAAAGAGTTAAGAAAATATTTAACAATTCATCTAAACTAAAAAATATATAAAAAAATGTAAAGTAACACAATAACATAACAATAATGAGGCTATATACAGGGGGTACAGCTATATACTGAGTCAGTGTGAGGGGGTACAGGTTAGTTGAGGGTAATTTGTACATGTAGGTAGGGGTGAAGTGCATAGATAATAAACAGCGAGTAGCAGCAATGTACAAAACAATTGGAGGGGGGTCAATGTAATTGTCCGGTGGCCATTTGATTAATTGTTCAGCAGTCTTATGGCTTGGGGTTAGAAGCTGTTAAGGAGCCTTTTGGTCCTAGACTTGGCGCTCCAGCATCGCTCGCCGTGGGGTAGCAGAGAAAACAGTCTATGACTTGGGTGACTGGAGTTTCTGACAATTTTATGGGCTTTCCTCCGACACCGCCTATTATATAGGTCCTAGATTGCAGGAAGCTTGGCCCCAGTGATCAAATCAAATGTTATTAGCCACATGCGCCGAATACAACAGGTAGACCTTACAGTGAAATGCTGAATACAACAGGTAGACCTTACAGTGAAATGCTGAATACAACAGGTAGACCTTACAGTGAAATGCTGAATACAACAGGTAGACCTTACAGTGAAATACTTACTTACAAGCAATAATGCAGTTGAAAAAATATGAATAAAAATAAGAAATTAAAGAAACAAGTAGTTGAAGCGCAGCAGTAAAATAACAATAGTGAGACTATATACATGGGTTACCGGCACAGAGTCAATGTGCGGGGGCACCAGTTAGTCAAGGAGATTGAGGTAATATGTACAGTTGAAGTCGGAAGTTTACATACACCTAGGTTGCATGGCACAAGTAATTTTTACAACAATTGTTTACAGACAGATTATTTCCCTTATCATTCACTGAATCACAATTCCAGTGGGTCAGAAGTTTACATACACTGAGTTGGCTGTGCCTTTAAACCAGAAAATTATGTAATGGTTTTAGAAGCTTCTGATAGGCTAATTGACATCATTTTAGTCAATTGGAGGTGTATCTGTGGATGTATTTCAAGGCCTACTTTCAAACTCAGTGCCTCTTTGCTTGACATCATGGGAAAATGAAAAAAATCAGCCAAGATCTCAGAAAAAAAATTATTGACCTCCACAAGTCTGGTTCATCCTTGGGTTGCAATTTCCAAACGCCTGAAGGTACCACGTTCATCTGTACAAACAATAGTACGCAAGTATAAACACCATGGGACCAAGTAGCCGTCATACCTCTCAGGAAGGAGACGCGTTCTGTCTCCTAGAGATTCACGTACTTTGGTGGGAAAAGTTCAAATCAATCCCAGAACAACAGCAAAGGACCTTGTGAAGGTGCTGGAGGAAACAGGTACAAAAGTATCTATATCCACAGAAAAACAAGTCCTATATCGACATAACCTGAAAGGCCGCTCAGCAAGGAAAAAGCTACTGCTCCAAAACCACCATAAAAAAGCCAGACTACGGTTTGCAACTGCAAATGAGGACAAAGATTGTACTTTTTGGAGAAATGTCCTCTGGTCTGATGAAACAGAAATAGAACTGTTTGACCATAATTACCATCGTTATGTTTGGATGAAAAGAGGCTTGCAAGTCGAAGAACACCATCCCAACCGTGAAGCACGGGGGTGGCAGCATCATGTTGTGTGGGTGCTTTGCTGCCGGAGGGACTGGAGCACTTCACAAAATAGATGGCATCATGAGGAAGAAAATTATGTGGATATATTGAAGCAACATCTCAGGACATCAGTCAGGAAGTTAAAGCTTGGTCGCAAACGGGTCTTCCAAATGGACAATGACCACAAGCATACTTCCAAAGTTGTGGCAAAATGGCTTAAGGACAACAAAGTCAAGGTATTGGAGTGGCCATCACAAAGCCCTGACCTTAATCCTATAGAAAATGTGTGGACAGAACTGAAAGAGCATGTGCGAGCAAGGAGGCCTACAAACCTGACTCAGTTACAGCAGCTCTGTCAGGGGGAATGGGCCAAAACTCCCCCCAACTTACTGTGTGAAGCTTGTGGAAAGCTACCCAAAACGTTTGACCCAAGTTAAATAATTTAAAGGCAACGCTACACAATACTAATTGAGTGTATGTAAACTTCAGGCCCACTGGGAATGTACTGAATGAAATAAAATCTGAAATAAATAATTCTCTCTACTATTATTCTGACATTTCATATTCTTAAAATAAAGTGGTGATCCTAACTGACTGAAGACAGGGAGTTTTTACTTGGATTAAATGTTAGAAATCGTGAAAAGCTGAGTTTAAGGTTGTGGTTTTAGGGTTGGACCACTTTAAAACACACGTCGTTCACATAATTATGTCCGTATTGTTGTCAAAGATATGTGTAGGAAAAGCGTGAGATAATCAGCAACATTCAGTCCAGTTTATTGCCATCAGATAATAAAGTCTGATTGGTTCCTGAGGCTTGGCTCTGAACATTCTGGTTCCAAAGATCAGTGACAATGACAAAATCACCAACTCAAACTGATGTTACCACCACCCCCTAGTGCCACTCCCTGTAGATAAGAGATGGGTGTGCACAGGAAAAGTAATAGCCTTTTTTTGTTTTTATTTCACATGAATTTATTGATATACAGTACGTTTTACTAACTTCATAAGTACTGTTCAAGTAACAAGCACTTAACAATAAACACATGCATTCACTCATCATTCCTTCACTGTAGAGATGAGTTTAAACAGGAAACATACAGTCTGTGCACTTGGATTGATTAAAACATATCAATATTGTGGGGTAAATACAGTGTCGTTCTCTCTCTGCCAATAGTAAACCTTCTCCAACACTTGAGTAAAAGTCTCACTCATCTTTAGAGTTCTCCGTCTCTGACTCTCCCAGGTCGTCCAGCCTACCTGACACAACACCCCTAACAAGCCTATCCATCCTAAAAGTGTGCAGGGCAAGGTCACTAATCTACCTTGGTTTGGAATTGTGTTATAAATTTCATCAAGACCTTTACAGACGTCCCTCCCCCTCCTTCTCTAGACCCAGTAGACAGGACCAGACGCTGACCGGTATTCCCCATGTTCACCATGACACACACCACAGTTCAGTGGACAGCAGATCTGATCTGGTTCTACACATGGACTGTGATGGTGAATCCTATCAGATTGTGAAGAAGCCAACTTGATGAGTTTCTCCTGACCCAGCCCAACATAATTCACTAAGTGGAGGTCCCTACATGCTCTTTCTTCTCTTCAGTGGAGGTTTGGGGTCACTTCTCCCACTGCAACATACCACAGGACACTGGTCAACATATTGACTCATCAGAGACCCATTTAAGACGGTTGTTAAATAATGTTGGATCTTATTTGGTGTCAACATTAGACATCATCTAAGAATTTTTCCTCAACAGAGAATAAACATTATCTTTCAGATTATGTGCATTTGATTTCATATTTTTGATAAATGTAGTTTCTTTTCAGGACATCTCCCTGTTTGTCAATGTGCCGGAAGTTAAAAAACAATTGCAATAAATATGCCCTTGTCGGGATACATAAGGTGAACATATCTAGCATTGCAACAAGGGAAATAGCCTGTGTGGATAACGACCATTAGATACAGTCAAAATGCGCTAGCAAGCTAAACATCCATGCCATCTCTATGGGAATGCTAACTGCAATAACGTTGGCATCGTCGTGCTTGCACTAGCTACAGGAAAACATACATTTAAAAAAATGCAATATTTGTCCTCAACAATAACATATAGTAGTTACAGTATATTAAGCCAACACCTAGTGACCTCGTCAAGAGATTTGGACCTCTTGGCATAACGGGTAAGGTGTTGGCTTCACAGTCACTAGATCTGGGCTTGAGTCCCGGTCGGGGCTACCTCCCGAATTCACTATATGCTTCAAGTTCTGTGCACTTTAGTACAAAGTCTTGACAAATGTAATTCACATTTACTGATGGTTTTGCTTGTCTGTCAATGAGCCGGCAGTTGAAAGACAAACGCACGATAATGCAACCTACTCCGAGAGCGTTTGGGGAGCATATTGTTAAATGTAAGCAAGCGGATATACTTTGAGCCTTGAAAACACACTGCTGTTCACAACACCTCTACTTCTTTATAGTATTAGTGTCATTGGTACAAAACAGACATAAGTATTTACCCACCCAATATCCCTCCTGATCATCCATTATCTACCACGGAGAGTCATGAATAATGATAATTATCATTTAAAACAAAATAGTTATCACTCACTACCTTCAAATCACTATCTGGCACGTCATTCAATTAAATGCCAGTGAGATGTAATATGCATCAGAGGGGCATGAGCGTTCATCACATGTATTACTAATGAGAATCAAATGCTTCGGGACATCAAGCCAAGCGTGATTGTAATATGCATTATAACTAGTTCATATTCAGAATTAATATTGTCTATTAATCCTAACTACTGTGCATGAGAAGGTAGAAGTGTGCTGTACAAGGAAACAGACGTTATCGTTTAGATGTTCATAAGCATGTACTGTAGTGTACCGCACTTCCAAAGCACTTATCTCTAACCGATAAACCCACTGCAACCTCCTTCTGTTCTCCATGGATGACCTTTTAGTAAGTGAGAAAAGATCCAGAGAGCACTTCGTTTAATAGGACGCTTATAAGTGTGGTATGACTTTGTAAAGCATTTGTGTAGAGCTTACGAATTTAAAAGCCTTTTTATGTCTGTTTGTTTCATAAAAGGTGACCCAAGTTACAAGTGTAACTGAACTGGGTCACAATGTCGAAAAGACTTCATAGCAGCCTGTTGGTTATGGTTCTAATTAATTATATATAAAACACAGACACCTCCAACAGCAGTCATTAACTTATTTATTATACTGAATTTACAAAATGAAAAGTAAAAGACTTGAATAAACAGTATTGTACATTTTTATTCCTGTATTTAATGATCTTCTTTTGAAAAGTGTTCCACTGTACACAAGGCTGATGAAGTTTAGAACCTTTTTAAAAACACCCAGAAGATAAAGTGGACTTTCCCGGTGTCGGGGCACGGAAGGAAGGCGGACACAGGTTCGGACACAACCTCTTTACTGCCAATGAGATGCAGGGAACCCAGTTTACCCATAATAACGCCCAGACTTCTACTGGTACATGAGGGGGAATAGATGGTAGAAACGAACTGATAATACTCTGCCATCTTGTGCTTCTACATGCTTATTATGGTCTTACTACAGTCTATAGCAACTAAACATCGCTCAATGTTTCTATCCCATACATACACTTAAAATAACAGTTGCATATTTAACAGTTAATCCCCACCATGGTTTAAATAGAGCCTTTGGAGATGAAGAACTAAAATGTTTTGTCGGAGGAGGATCTCAGTGGCCTTCCCTTGACCGCTAACACTGAGATTAGAGTTCAACCCAGGTTTAGGATCAGATAAACAATCAAACAATCTGAAGGTTAACCAGTTGGGTGATGAATACATCTGACCCTGCTTCAGTGGTTAGGGGAGAATTAAGACCTCAAAATGTAACCTGTCCAGGTACACAGCTCTCAGACCAGTCTCTCTGTCCAACACAGAGCACTAATAACTGGAACACATCTGATGTTGGCCTAAATGCAAACTTTTTCAGACAGCACTTTGTCAGACACATTTTTTATAAGGCATTCAAGTTTAGCTTTCATATCTTTAAACGGTCAATTAGAAATAGTAATGGTCACAATGTCTAAATCCCCATATTGGGTTTTGTACTGAGTGAGGAGGGCACATCTCATCACTCCTCTGTTGTCAAACCATTTCACAAACACAGCGAACTGAATGGAGATACTTTATATTTTACCACATCAATATAAGGAAGCGTTAAACATCGCTGCCGTCTAAACATGTCCAGTAGTCATTGTTGTTAAACACCTGTAGGAGGGATGGCGGAGAGAGAAGTTCCTTTAATGTTTTATGAGCCCATGTCAAACACAGTGGTATTCTTTACCCCAGACCACACAGAGCAGCATGACCTATTCCAATACGAACTAATTCAACAAATGGAAACTAAAACAACGGTGACTTCAACATGGTGATTTGTAACCGTGATGACCGAAATATTTAAAAAATAATTGTAAAAAACAAAAGTTAATCTCTTCGGGTTTGGAATGAAATTCTTACAGTATCGAAAAAGAAAAAAACCATTCACCTTCATTGTCACTGAATGATATGATGCTAGGTATCGTACAGGGCAGGGTAGATAGGAAAGTCATATAAATACTTCAGGGTTGGGTAAAGCATTGCCCCCTTAAGAACAGAAAAACAGATACTCCACAGTATTGACAGATGCCCACACAGCCCCGGGTGTGTGTGTGTATGTGAGGGTTATCTTTAGGGTTCGAGGGGTGTGTGTGTGTGTGGAGGTGATGGAGTCACAGGTTTACCTGAAGGGGCACCCTGCTTTCTCCCTACACCTATGGGTGCGATGGGTGGCAACAAAAGGCATGCTGAACTGAGAGAGGTTGTATATAGAAACTCCCCTGGCCAGAGGATGGGGGGAGCAAAGGGGCGGGGAGCCAGCAGGGGGTGGGGCAGACACTGAGCTGTATGGCGTGGTAATGGAGGGCAATATGGGGGAAGTTGGAATTATCTGGGGCAAATTGGTAATGTGGAGCAACTGAGGGCTGATACAGGAGCATTGGATGGTAGTGTGAGGGAAGGTTGGGGACAGATAGCTAACGAGAGCAGTTTAAGGGCCGCAGTGTTAGAAGGTCTTCCTGTGGATGGCCCGTGCTCTGTCCTCCTCATACTCCTTCTTACTGACCCACATCTTCTTAAAGGTGTCCAACGACGCCAGGATGGAGCCACTACACAGAACACAAGAGGGATGAGAGGTGAGTGAGTGCCATCAGGTCGTAAATCACAGCTGGCCTGGAACATTGCTTGCTGCCTCCAGCCATTAGGGATTCAGTTTCAATGACTCAATATTTTGGACAAACACGGACAAAACGTCAACACATTTAAACTAGCAAGGGCAATGATCACAAATGAGTCATAACGTGACTAATAGGCTAGGTTATCTATTTGTGTGGCCATTTATTTAGCGAGCTACAAACACTGAGACTTTTTCACCCCCATGTCGTTTTTCTGCGGCTACAGCTAGAGATGCAGGTGTCATATGGTTAGCTAGCAAGACATATGAAGCACTTTGCTAGCTAGCGATGCTGAACTCGAACGACTGTTATCCGCAGTTAGCATATGTCTTAGTTGTCCATCCAATATATTTGGCATCGATCAAAATGGGCAGGGAGGCAGGCATGTTCCCATTCAGTTATTCAAAATGTGGGTTGGGACCAGCATGCATTGGGTGACAAGCATGCGTTGGCAGGCAAGCTGCAGAATGGCGAGCAGGCTACCATTCCCCATCGTTTATCAGTGCTATTTTAACGGCCAACCTCGAGCGGAAAAAGTTTCAGAGGGTTTATCTACTGTTCACTCGTTAGATTTTAGCTCATCTCGCTCTGGCTAACATTAGTTGTTCATCTTGTTGATGTGGATAGGAAACTGAGGGAGAGAGAGCCTAACTTTTCATGGTTGTTTGAGCAAAAAGACTGTAAAGTTCCCAAAAGTAAGAGGACTCCTGTGGTGTTTACATATTTTCAGGTGTATTTTGTGGGTTTTGGCAAATGCGTTCTAATGATCTAATGTCACGCTGTTCCAACTGCCTGTAAACACACAGTCCAGTTCAAAGTGAATGACGGCAGGCCTGTGTTGCATATGGCTTATTTGCAAATTGGACTACTGTAGCTCTGATTGGCTATGGCGCACCGGTCTGTGTAGAGTCCGGTCCTGGACAAGACAGATGTTTTTATTAGGTTTTAATTTACCTTGGTGTCTATCAATTTTCCAAACGCACGGCCGCTTTCCCACTCTATATTGCTATAGAATTTTCACAAATGCCTCACTCTACGTCATTCCCAAGCATTCTATGAAAGTATGAACACTTAAGATATGGTAATTTTCAAGTTGTCGCTTGTCAGAAAATGTAAAAATATGAACAGATTTTAATACGATTTCATGTTTCTAAAACCCTTTAAAAACAGCCCGCGCCATGGTTCATAAAATTATATAAAACGCACAGGAATTCGTGGTAGAAAGGTAGCTCCAGTAAATGGAGCATAACTTTTGAATGGTTTAGGCTAGAGACATACGGTTTTCAGCGATGTTAAAAGCGCAAGTATGACCGCCACTGTGCTCTGTTTTTCCCTCTATGGCACTCAGAGGCTGCGTGACAGCGGAGCCTAGTCAGACTGGTCTGTGCTAAAGAGGCAAAATGAAAAGACACTATGTATCCACTTTGCTCGCGCTGCTCCAATAATTACACACATGTAACAGAAGACTTGTCAATTTCTGCACACCCCGGCTCGCCATCGCGGCTAAATTAGATTTAAAGATGCACAGAAAGAGTGGACGGGGAGACGCAGGTGAGTAATGGTTGGTAGAGGATGCAGCTGGCTGATCACAGCGGACACACGTGATTTTGAATGGAGCACTGATCCTGATCTGACGTCATGCTATTAATTCCCTTATTAAAATGCGTAGGGATGCATTCTGTGCTCAGTCAATGATTTCCATACTTTTTTTTTTTTCTCCCCTCTTCGGATCTACATGGACAGCCTATTCTGAGATCAAAAACGGCGAACACCGCCAATAAGCAACGAGTTTGCATCCCTGGTGTGTGTGTGTGTGTGTGGTGATCTCTTACCCAATCCACGTGGAGTACAACCTCTCCTGAGGGGCGGAGATCTAGACATAAAACAGAGCAAGGGAGACAGGAAGTCAGCAGGGGTTTGCTGATGTGACAACATCCTGCCAACATATGCTAAAAAACATTGGGCGTATATACTAACATGCTGAGCTCTGGCCAAGAAGAGGCCCCTGGGCATGAACTTGTTAGCTACTATACCTTGATTTTCACATCTTTGGGAGCGAGCTTCTTCACTTCGCTTAGTAGCCTGTCACCGAAGCCTACAGCAGAAAAGACTATGTTAGCTAACAGGGTGTGTGTGTTTCTGAACAATGCTGAGCTAAGGAGCCTTAAACCACATGAGAAAACAACCACTTCCCATTCACAACATACTGGTATTAGTTGATGTTGAACAGTCAGTTTGTGTGCGTGTGTGTGTGTAACCTTTGAGCAGTGTGGATCCTCCAGACAGTACGATGTTGGAGAAGAGTGTGCGTCGGAGGTCCATGTCAGACTTCTGGATAGCGAAGGCCAGCACCTCGTGGATCCCCTCGCTCTCGTCTCCAATCAAGTCTGGCCTGAACAGCAGCTCTGGTGCTCGGAACCGGGCTGGACCAATCTGGACAGGGGGGCAGAGGTCAAAAGTCAAAGTTAGGGTCAACTGGGTGTCAGAGATTAGGCTCAGGGTCATCATGGTGATTATGATGTTGTTGATGTTTGTAATCCTTCAAAAGAAAACGAAAAAGGTGTGTGTGTGTGTTAAACACTAACATCCAGCGTGCTGCCGTCGGGGAGGGTGTACTGGGCCTTATCTGTCTCCAGAGTCTCATCCTTCTGGGGGTTCAGGGACAGGTAGCAGGCTCTCTGAGGACAGAAACACACACATTATCGACACATTCCTATAGACAGCTATAAAGCCCTGTGTTTCTTTTTGTTTGGTGACACGTGTGTGTGTGTGTGTGTGTGTGTGTGTGTGTGTGTGTGGGTCACACACGCACACAGTCCGTCTCGTACCTCTTTGATGGTGCGAACCACCTCAAACTCGGCGGAGGTGTGAAAGTCGTAGCCCTCCTTGCGTAGTAGCAGTCGGAGGTAGCGGGACACGTCCCTGCCAGCGATGTCCACCCTCATGATGGAGTGGGGGATGGCAAAGCCCTCGTAGATGGGCACCGCGTGGGTCACCCCGTCGCCCGCATCTAACACCACTCCCGTGGTGCGCCCTGTCGCATAGCTGAGCAAGAGAGGTATGAGAGTATAACATACACACAAAAGCGTGAGTGAGACACTACCACACACAAACACACAGTGAAACACACTCACAGACTGAGGACTGCCTGCATGGAGATAAAGAGGGCAGGGACATTGAAGGTCTCGAAGAAAACCTCAGCAGCCTTCTCCCTGTTCTTACTGGGGTTCAGGGGAGCTTCAGTCAACAGGACAGGGTGCTGGAGGGAAGGAGATAGAAGGACAGTTTTATCGTCTGTGACTAAAGCCAGTGACCGTGGCTACTGAAGGAAGCGTGTGGTCGACTGTTCGGCAATGACCACCAAAACAAGGAATGAGGTTGTGAAGAGAGGAGAGGAGAGCTCACCTCCTCTGAGAAGGTCTGCAGCTGTTCCTTGGAGTAGACGTACTGCCAGATCCTCTCCATGTCGTTCCAGTCCTTCACTATGCCGTGCTCCATGGGATACCTCACTGACAGCAACCCTCTGTGCTCCTGAGAGGGGAGGGGGTAAGAGAAGGGTTAGATAGAGGCTTGTTGAGACAGGCCCACTCATAGTGTGTGTGTGTGTGTGTGTGTGTGTGTGTGTGTGTGTGTGTGTGTGTGTAAGCCTATGGTGTGAAGCCTACCTCTGCTTTGGGTCCGATGAAGAGGTCCCCCTCCAGGGCTCCTGCCATTACACGCACATGCTTGGGACGGCCCACACTGGATCACACACACAGTGGAACACAACAGAGTCATAAACACAACACAAATCCCTTGGATGCTATCTGACTGAATATCAGCGGTGTGGTGTTGGTGTAGGATAAGTAAAAATGGAGATCTTACTAGTTGGGGAAGCAGTATTTGGGGATCTGGTCTCCAGCAAAGCCAGCTTTGACAACGCCTGAACCCTAGGGAGAGAAAGAACGATATAGGTAAATAGGAGTAGAAATTAAAACAGAGAGGAGAGAAATGGGTCCATATTGAGCTAAAAACGACTTGTGTTGTCTGTCCCCACCCAATGCAATTAGCACTCCTCATGTGTGTGTCTCACAAGACACCGCCTGAAGCTGAAGAAGGCATCATCCCTCTCTGGATGAGATATTACACTTTGCAGCCTTTGTCTGCTGGGTCATGGCAGCATCACAGTCCCTTCTTTATAATTCAACTTTTCATAAGGGTTTGAGTACCATTCTAGTAAAACAGTATGCTACTTTTATAGCTTTAAAAACAGAGCCCATGACAGGCCTCAGAGCTAATCAGGGCAACAGATGACACAGGTAGTAAGTAGTACTACGTTGACAACAACCTGCAAGGTCGAGTACACTCATTCAGGATAAATATTCTAGCAAATAAAATTGAAAATGCACTTTCAAGTAGGTCTTTTTTGGATTGACTTTGTTCATTTTTAGACTGGTATGCCCTAAGGCGCATGATCAGTGACTGATGGCGATAGTTAGCGCTTGCTAATGCTGCTAGCTAGCAAATTTCTCTGGCAATGCAGGGCTAGCATCAGGGTCGTTCCACTTCAAAAAGCATAAGAAAATGGATTGACACCCACCATCTCAGATTGCTCTTAAAATACTGATATAGCTACTAACAGATACAATTAGCATTCCCTAAAAATCCCCCCCAAATTGTCAAAATCAATCCACATACTCCCCACGCCAATCCCACTCCAACAACCGGTAAACAGTATAAGTTATGTATGTTAGACAAGTAGTATGAAGCTGTGACTTGGAGTATTGCTTCTCCATACTATGTCATGTATTCCCTGTAAATCTGGTGATGTTTTTCCTCCTGTTCGGAGAATGTGTAATTGAAGTCGCTTGCAATATTTACCATTATACCAAGTTGACCACTAGATGTCATTGTTTCTGCTATACCGCCACACTATCCATTTGGCTGGACTCTTGTGTGTATCAAATATATCACAACATTTCCTTTGCAACTTTAGACGGTAAACCAATCGATTTAGCTCAATTCAAGCCAGTCCTCCATGAAAGCAATTCAGTTTGCCCATCTCTTAGCAACCTAATACTTCAACCCAACTCCCCTTGAATAGTCCAACAAGTGGCAGCTCTCTGAGAGGGCTATCCCTATTCAATTCCCATATGAGTACGTTTTCCGACAAGCCCAAAATGTTGATGGATAAATGGGCTAAAATAAAACAACACAAATGGTGCAAAAATGTTGTGACAACCCTAATAAAATAATGAATTGCATGGCAGTCTTATGTTTCCCATTTTTTATTAGTATCAGGAAACAGCTCTATATGTATGTGATTAGTGACATTTACCAACAACAACAAAAAACACCAATTGCAAAACCCCTATACAGTGTGTGTTCGGGACTTTCACCATTAAAGACCACCAGAGACCATAACATTGAAACCATTAGAACTCCTCTAGTCGAATAGTTTGCTTGTTCACCAGGAATGGTCTAACAAAAAATGTTAAATTTGGGTGCAATCAAATAGTTTAATTTCTCCAGGACAAAATTACATTTTATGAAAAAAATGTTTCAGGAATGTCAATCCTATCGGTTTCTAACTACTGCAAAAAAAATATCAGAACAATCGGAGATGGTGGGTGTCATGGCTTGCTGAAATGACATGGAACGACTCAGCATAGATGGCTAGCCGTTAGCAAGCCAAGGTGGGGTTCGTCTCCCGGCGAAATAATGTGTCTAGCCGGTGTTGCAGCTAGTTACCTAGTAGCTGATGTGACTATAATTTGATCATATGCATCTTGTTATTCTTCCAGCACAGAAAATATGATGGAGATGTAGCTAGCGTTATACAGCGTTTAAATGAAAAACCAAGCAACGTAAGCTGGATAGCTAGCACTCGCAAGCTGGTTCTACAGCACACAAGTTAGCTAGCAAGCTATGGAATGCAACAAAACTAAATCGACAAAGAGACATTCTACACGCCATGCACATGGGAAGAGCTAACTATCTAGGTGCAACTGGAATATATTGATGAATAGCAAGCTAGTACACAGTATTCAATACTGTCAGCTAACAAAGCTTCCGACACAATAAGCTAGCTAACCTTCCTGGCTAGTCATTTAGCGGGCAAGTCAGGGTGTGGGTGAGTGACATCATACTTACATTATCGATCACAACCGGCTGGTTAGCTATAATGTCATAGGACTCCATGACGAACTGATTGTTTAAGATATGTTTCAATAATTCCTTCAATAAAATGTGGCCTATTGGATATTTTAATCATGTAAATAACGCCCTGTCACTCTGGGCTCATGCGACTCGCTGCCGATGCTTGCTTTGATCACAACCCAACATGGTGTCTGGTTGTCTAGACGGACACAGGCAACAGCCAATCGCATTGCTGCCAGCTGGAGTTTACGTGCTCACTGTTAAACCCTCTATTCAGGGTTGTCAGTGGGTGCACCGTCTTTGGCTGGCTGGCTTTTCCATCATCTTCATGAATACGTTTATCTTCAGCTAAATCAACTTTGCTCCCTTGACAAGATGACTAGATGAGCATTAGGGAAGTTATATTTATGTGCATGTTTTTGAAATCATGGTTAATTAGCATTGGTAATGAGCTATTACTGAATATAAGTTATGTGTAGTGTATCTGTCGTAAATTCCAGAACACCCAAAAATGCTTAGATAAAAAACAAATGACAGTTTCTTTCTCTTTAAGAATAAAGTATCTGTAAATCAGAAGGACTGTTGTGTATTTTTGGCACTGAGGTATGGATTTTTGGCGGTCAGTAGGACAGTCAGACCTCTGACAAGCAAAGCAAGAAAAAGCAAGACCTAGAAAGAATAACGCCATGACTTTGGCGATTTCCCTTCAAAATAATAGTATTATAATGACGATGGTAAAAAATTATACAAATGGAAAAAATTCGTAAGATTTTGTAAGGAAATGTTAGCACTTACAATTTTGTTTAACCAGTTAAATTAAACTAAATGTCATCGAAAATGTAATCAACATAATACCCAAAAGTAATTATCACGAGAGGGCAAAAAACAACTAGTAATGCTGTATACTCCAATAAAGTAAAATTAGCTGAAAAACACAATACAAAATATAATAAAATTATGAAATATGAAATATGATGTATTTCTATTCAACCAAACTGTATGAATAAGGCTAGAAATTAAAGTCAGAAGTCAGTTGAAGTCAGAAGTTTACATACACCTTAGCCAAATACATTTAAACTCAGTTCTTCACAATTCCTGACATTTAATTCCAGTAAAAAATCCCTGTTTTAGGTCAGTTAGGATCACTTTATTTTAAGAATGTGAAATGTCAGAATTATAGTAGAGAGAATTATTTATTTCAGCTTTTATTTCTTTCATCACATTCCCAGTGGGTCAGACATTTTACACACACTCAATTAGTATTTGATAGAATTGCCTTTAAATTGTTTGACTTGGGATCAAACATTTCAGGTAGCCTTCCACAAGCTTCCACAATAAGTTGGGTGAATTTTGGCCCGTTCCTCCTTACAAAGCTGGTGTAACGGAGTCAGGTTTGTAGGCCTCCATGCTTTTTCAGTTCTGCCCACAATTTTTTTTATGGGATTGAGGTCAGGGCTTTGTAATGGCCACTCCAATATATTGACTTTGTTGTCCTTAAGCAAAATTGCCACAACTTTGGAAGTATGCTTGTGGTCATGGTCCATTTGGAAGACCCATTTGCAACCAAGGTTTAACTTACTGACTAATGTTGTGAGATGTTGCTTCAATATATCCACATAATTTTGCTTCCTCATGATGCCATCTATTTTCTGAAGTGCGCCAGTCTCTCCTGCAGCAAAGCACCCCCACAACATGATGCTGCCACCCCCGTGCTTCACGGTTGGGATGGTGTTCTTCGGCTTGCAAGCCTCCCCCTTTTTCCTCCAAACATAACGACGGTCATTATGGCCAAACAATTATATTTTTGTTTCATCAGACCAGAGGACATTTCTCCAAAAAAATACAATATTTGTTCCCGTGTGCAGTTGCAAACCGTTGTCTGGCTTTTTTATGGCGGTTTTGGAGCAGTGGCTTCTTCCTTGCTGAGCGGCCTTTCAGGTTGTGTCGATGTACTGTGGATATAGATACTTTTGTACCGGTTTCCTCCAGCATCTTCACAAGGTCCTTTGCTGTTGTTCTGGGATTGATTTTCACTTTTCCCACCAAAGTACGTTAATCTCTAGGAGAGAACGTGTCTCCTTCCTGAGTGGTATGACGGCTGCTTGGTCCCATGATGTTTATACTTGCGTACTATTGTTTGTACAGATGAACGTGGTACCTTCGGGCATTTCAAAATTGCTCCCAAGGATGAACCAGACTTGTCTACAATTTTTTGTCTGAGGTCTTGGCTGATTTCTTTTAATTTTCCCATGATGCCAAGCAAAGAGGCAGTGAGTTTGATGGTAGGCCTTGAAATACATCCATAGGTACACCTCCAATTGACTCAAATGATGTCAATTAGCCTATCAGAAGCCACTTAAAGCCATAAAGACATAATTTTCTGGAATTTTCCAAGCTGTTTAAAGCCACAGTCAACTTAGTGTATGTAAACATCTGACCCACTGGAATTGTGGTGCAGTGAATTATAAGTTAAATAATCTGTAAACAATTGTTGGAACAATTACTTGTGTCATGCACAAAGTAGATGTCCTAACCAACTTGCAAAAACTATAGTTTGTTAACAAGAAATTTGTTGTTGAAAAATAAGTTTTAATGACTCCAACCTATGTAAACTTCCGACTTCAACTGTGTGTACACTGTATATATATATATATATATACAGTAGTATGTGGACACCTCTTCAAATTAGTGGATTTGGCTATTTCAGCCACACCCATTGCTGATAGGTGTATAAAGTTAAGTACACAGCCATGCAATCTCAATTGATACATTTTTTTGTAAAGTGGCATTACTGAAGTGCTCAGTGACTTTCACCGTGACACCGTCATAGGAGTCCACCTTTCCAACAAGTCAGTTCATCAAATTTCTGCCCTGAGCTAGAGCTGCCCCAGTCAACTGTAAGTGTTGTTATTGTGAAGTGGAAACGTCTAGGAGAAATGTAAAAATCATCTGTCCTCAGTTGCAATACTCACTACCGAGTTCCATACTTCCTCTAGAAGCAGAGTCAGCACAATAACTGTTTGTCGGGAGCGTCATGAAATGTGTTTCCATTGCCGAGCAGCCATGGATCACCGTGCTCAATGCCAAGCGTCGGCTGGAATTTTGCACGCCCAATTTTTCAGTTTTTGATTTGTTAAAAAAGTTTGAAATATCCAATAAATGTCGTTCCACTTCATGATTGTGTCCCACTTGTTGTTGATTCTTCACAAAAAAATACAGTTTTATATCTTTATGTTTGAAGCCTGAAATGTGGCAAAAGATCGCAAAGTTCAAGGGGGCCGAATACTTTCGCAAGGCACTGTATATATACATATATATATTATCAGTGAAAAGTTTGGACACCTACTCATCCCAGGTTTTTTTTCTTCATTTTTACTATTTTCTACATTGTAGAACAACAGTGAAGACATCAAAACTATGAAATAACACATATGGAATCATGTAGTAACCAAAAAAGTGTTAAACCAATTAAAATACATGTTATATTGTGATTCTTCAAAGTAGCCACTCTTTGCCTTGATGACAGCTTTGCTGCTCATTTTGCAGCCCTTAAAGAGTGGCCAGTCAGCTTAAATGCAGTAGGTTTTTCATATTGGACATAGATATTGCACCATAGACAAGTACCTGTACAAAACCTGTACAAAATGTTTCTGAACCTTCAGTGCTCTAGTCATTCTGTATCGCTGAAGCGTTACAGATTGCGCAATAGAAATGTAAAGATAATTTCCGATTGAGCCGATATGTGCAGCGTTTACTGTCAATGCAGTCTTCACTAACACAGGAATATTGCCTTTAAATGTCAATAGCGCTGTAACGCTGAACTTCTGCGGTACAGATTGAATAGAACCCTTACTGTGGCCAAACAGCTTGTGTATTCTAGAGTCACTACAATACAAAAGTGGTCAGTTTGAACAAAAACTTAGGTCAGGCAGTGTTGCTAGACTTTTACTGTGGTCAAACAGCTTAAAATGTGGCCCTGGACATTATATGGTACAAATATAGCACTATTCAGGAAAATTGATAGATTGTGTGTCCATAAACCTAGGGTCCAGTATACTCACTAGAGTCCCTAAAGTACAAAACAGGTGAGTTTGAATAAAAAACTGAGCCACAGGACGCATTGCATACCAAAATCGCTTACAATGTAAAAGTCAAAGCCTTCTGGTAGACACTTCGGCAAATATACAAAGAATAATAATAAATGACTACATTAAAAAGTCAAGAGAGATGCAAGTACATTTTTTTTTTTTTTTAAGCATGCTTTATTCATAACACATATCACAATGAAGTTACTTGATCGTCAACAGAAATTGATCATCAACAGTAACACTCATCGCTAGAATCAGCACACTGGGCACAAATCTACAGGGTTTCCCCGGCATTTTAAGAAACATAAGCAATCTGATGATTGGCGTGATACTAACCTATTCACATGATCTTACTAGGATAATATTTTTTATTTGTCCAGCCAAAACGCTTGACCCTGAGGCATATTTTGTTACAAAAGGCTGGCCTTGCAATGATTTAAAGTCTGATTTAAAGTATGCAGCCTGCTCATCATCATCAGAAAAAGTAAGTAATTTACAGGAATGCCAGTCAGTTAACACTCCATCTATTGATCACACTGTTTCCATTGTTTCGCTTCAGCAGTTCGTTTCCCACCTAATCACCTGCTAATTGTCGGAATTTGGCACCACCATTATAGCGTAAGTCAAGAGCGCAAGATATGGATTGGTGTTTTATTTCACACTGGAAGCAAACAAAGAGTAAGCTAAAGTAGTTTATTTGTTCCTTTGTAAATAAGATATCGTCCTGAATTAGTCAGTCAGCGGAGAGTTAAATTGATTGTACAAAAGTGTAGACTGGACCCTGGTTTGATGAACACAACCAATAGTTTTTCCTTTACAGTGCTATGTTTGTACCATATAGTGTTCAGGGGCCCTACGCAAACTTTTGGTTGAAACTCATCTGTTTTGTATATTAGGGACTCTAGTAATTAGGGCTCTGGTTTTATGAACACACAATAGATTACGTATAGTGCAATATTTCAGTCCGATATGAAAAAACAACTAGATTTCAGCTGATTGGACTCTCTTGAAGGGCCGAAAAACAAGCAGTGACGCTCCCCTGGGTGTAACTCTGTGGATTTGGAAACTAGAAGTGCTCCTAAGTAGAATGGAACCTCCATTTACTGCAAGACAACCAACAGGAAATTGTGTATGGTTCTCTAAATGATAGGAGTGCACTGTGCATGCACCAAAAATATTGTTCATCATTTAGGCTCAATATTTATAATATATATATATATTTATAATATATAATATAATAAATATATGTTATAGAAATACTTGAAAGTATTCTTTGTATGATAGCTAGTATAATATATATATATATATATATATAATTCTGCACAATTTCGCTCTAATTATTAATTCAGCTATGAACTATACAGGACCTAACTCTTATTCTGAAGGATTCCAAAAATCCGTAACCCGGAAGTACTTTATTATTCTTGTCTGCTTTATGGTGGTGACATAAAGCAGTTGAAGATTATTTAGCGATCAAAACTCTTTTCTTGTCATTCTCTATTTTAAAACTGACTGTGAGGTACTTCGGGGTATTTATATAGAGGCATTATTGAGGTAAGAAACCACTGTCATTGTTCAACAACAACTAGAAGTAATGAATTCCTCCATAGCTACTAAACTATTTTTCTATTTACGGTAACGTTATACACTTGACGCAATCTCGGCCTTAACAAAAATCACAACGCGATTAAAACGTTTTAATGGCAACATGTCATTTTATGATCTAACTAAAACACAGAAAACCAGCTAGCGTTATCGCAGGTTAGCTTGCAGTTGTTCACTGACTGGGGCATTTATTTAACTAGGCAAGTCAGTTAAGAACAAATTCTTATTTTCAATGACGGCCTAGGAACAGTGGGTTAACTTGCCTGTTCAGGGGCAAGACGACAGATTTGTACCTTGTCAGCTCGGGGGTTTGAACTTGCAACCTTTCGGTTACTAGTCCAAAGCTCTAACCACTAGGCTAGGGCCCCATATCAGTTTGGCATGGCCGAGACAGCTAAATTAGTTATAAGTTTGGCCAAAACAAAAGTGAGTTAGTTGAATGTAGAAGCTAATACAAACAGTTGGTAAATGTTGTCTGTAATTTAACCAGATGCTGTATGTAGAGAAAGTGAAAATGACTGTTTGTGTGTAGGTCCTTCCTGGCTGGCCCATGCTGAGACAGGGACCTAGAGGAACTGAACGGACTCAACATGGCCTGTGTAGAGGAGCCCCCTGAGAAGTGTGTGTGTGTCCTTTGTCTGTGTGTGTGTCCTTTGTCTCTGTGTGTGTGTCCTTTGTCTCTGTGTGTGTGTGTGTGTCCTTTGTCTGTGTGTATTCACCTGTGTCTCCCACTGTGTGTGTATGTCCAGGCACTGCTGGGTGTGTTTTGCGACAGAGAGAGAGGACCGCGTGGCAGAGTGGGTGAGCCCCTGCAGGTGTAAAGGCTGTACCAAGTGGATCCACCAGGCCTGCCTGCAGCGCTGGCTCGATGAAAAGCAGAAAGGAAACAGTGGAGGAGCTGTCAGCTGCCCTCAGTGTGGCACAGAGTACAGCATCGTCTTCCCCAACATGGGTAACTGACACACACAGAGTACAGCATCGTCTTCCCCAACATGGGTAACTGACACACACAGAGTATAGTCTTTCCCAATATGGGTAACTTGCAGCACACACACACAAGGTAGTTCTACTCTAGTGTCTTCTGTCCAGGTGTGTGTATTTTACTGACTGTGTATATGTCGGTCTGTCCCCCCCTCCAGGGCCATTGGTTTACTTCCTCCAGCAGGTGGACAAGGCTCTGTCGCGGGCCAGTCCGTTCGCTGCTGCTGGGGTGGTGGTGGGGACAGTCTATTGGTCAGCTGTCACCTATGGAGCTGTGACTGTCATGCAGGTACAATACCCTCTTCTCCTGACCCCTGAACCTCAAACCATTATACCCTTGCCCTAGACCCCATAACCTCTGACCATAACTAACACTAACTTACTAACTAGTTCAGTGAATCCATTGCGAACGCCAAATGCAACACAGAACACGAGATTCACAATTCGCTCCCTCCTTACTTCCCTCCCTCCCCCCCCCCCCCCCCCCCTATTTCTCCAGGTGGTGGGCCATAAGAAGGGCTTGGATGTGATGGAGAGAGCAGATCCTCTGTTCCTCCTGATGGGTCTACCTACCATCCCTGTGATGCTGGTCCTGGGCAAGATGATACGTTGGGAGGACTACATACTGAGGCTGTGGCAGAGACACTCCTCTAAACTACAGCTGCTAGTTCCAGGTACACACACACAGTGCAGTCGGGAACGTATTCAGACGCCTTGACTTTGTCCACATTCTGTTACGTTACAGCCTTATTCTAAAATCGATCAAATGTTTTTTACCTCATCAATCTACCCACAATACCTCATAATGACAAAAGCAAAAAACAGGTTTTTAGAAATGGTTGCAAATATATAAAAATATTCAGACCCTTTACTCATAACTTTGTTGAAGCATCTTTGGCAGCGATTACAGCGTCTTTCTTGGGTATGACTCTACAAGATTGGCACACCTATATTTGGGTAGTTTCTCCCATTCTTCTCTGCAGATCCTCTGAAGCTCTGTCAGGTTGGATGGGGAGCGTCGCTGCACAGCTATTTTCAGGTCTCTCCAGAGATGTTCGATCGGGTTATACAGTGCCTTGCGAAAGTATTCGGCCCCCTTGAACTTTGCGACCTTTTGCCACATTTCAGGCTTCCAACATAAAGATATAAAACTGTATTTTTTTGTGAAGAATCAACAACAAGTGGGACACAATCATGAAGTGGAACGACATTTATTGGATATTTCAAACTTTTTTAACAAATCAAAAACTGAAAAATTGGGCGTGCAAAATTATTCAGCCCCCTTAAGTTAATACTTTGTAGCGCCACCTTTTGCTGCGATTACAGCTGTAAGTCGCTTGGGGTTTGTCTCTATCAGTTTTGCACATCGAGAGACTGAAATATTTTCCCATTCCTCCTTGCAAAACAGCTCGAGCTCAGTGAGGTTGGATGGAGAGCATTTGTGAACAGCAGTTTTCAGTTCTTTCCACAGATTCTCGATTGGATTCAGGTCTGGACTTTGACTTGGCCATTCTAACACTTGGATATGTTCATTTTTGAACCATTCCATTGTAGATTTTGCTTTATGTTTTGGATCATTGTCTTGTTGGAAGACAAATCTCCGTCCCAGTCTCAGGTCTTTTGCAGACTCCATCAGGTTTTCTTCCAGAATGGTCCTGTATTTGGCTCCATCCATCTTCCCATCAATTTTAACCATCTTCCCTGTCCCTGCTGAAGAAAAGCAGGCCCAAACCATGATGCTGCCACCACCATGTTTGACAGTGGGGATGGTGTGTTCAGCTGTGTTGCTTTTACGCCAAACATAACGTTTTGCATTGTTGCCAAAAAGTTCAATTTTGGTTTCATCTGACCAGAGCACCTTCTTCCACATGTTTGGTGTGTCTCCCAGGTGGCTTGTGGCAAACTTTAAACAACACTTGTTATGGATCTCTTTAAGAAATGGCTTTCTTCTTGCCACTCTTCCATAAAGGCCAGATTTGTGCAATATACGACTGATTGTTGTCCTATGGACAGAGTCTCCCACCTCAGCTGTAGATCTCTGCAGTTCATCCAGAGTGATCATGGGCCTCTTGGCTGCATCTCTGATCAGTCTTCTCCTTGTATGAGCTGAAAGTTTAGAGGGACGGCCAGGTCTTGGTAGATTTGCAGTGGTCTGATACTCCTTCCATTTCAATATTATCGCTTGCACAGTGCTCCTTGGGATGTTTAAAGCTTGGGAAATCTTTTTGTATCCAAATCCGGCTTTAAACTTCTTCACAACAGTATCTCGGACCTGCCTGGTGTGTTCCTTGTTCTTCATGATGCTCTCTGCGCTTTTAACGGACCTCTGAGACTGTCACAGTGCAGGTGCATTTATACGGAGACTTGATTACACACAGGTGGATTGTATTTATCATCATTAGTCATTTAGGTCAACATTGGATCATTCAGAGATCCTCACTGAACTTCTGGAGAGAGTTTGCTGCACTGAAAGTAAAGGGGCTGAATAATTTTGCACGCCCAATTTTTCAGTTTTTGATTTGTTAAAAAAGTTTGAAATATCCAATAAATGTCGTTCCACTTCATGATTGTGCCCCACTTGTTGTTGATTCTTCACAAAAAAATACAGTTTTATATCTTTATGTTTGAAGCCTGAAATGTGGCAAAAGGTCGCAAAGTTCAAGGGGGCCGAATACTTTCGCAAGGCACTGTAGTACGGGCTCTGGATGGGCCACTAAAGAACTTGTCCCGAAGCCACTCCTGCGTTGTCTTGGCTGTGTGCTTAGGGACCTTGTCCTGTTGGAAGGTGAACCTTCGTCCCAGTCTGAGGTCCTGAGCGCTCTGGAGCAGGTTTTCATCAAGGATCTTGCTTTATTTTGCTCTTTTCATCTTTCCCTCGATCCTGACTAGTCTCCCAGTCCCTGCCGCTGAAAAACATCACCACAGCATGATGATGATGCTGCTACTGCCACCATGCTTTACCATTGAGATGGTGCCAGGTTTCCTCCAGACGTGACACTTTGCATTCAGGCCAAAGAGTTAAATCTTGGTTTCATCACACCAGTGACTCTTTAGGTGCCTTTTGGCAAACTCCAAGAGTGCTGTCAGGTGTGACTTTTACTGAGGAGTGGCTTCCGTCTGGCCACTATACCATAAAGGTGTCATTTATGGACTGCTGCAGAGATGGTTGTCCTTCTGGAAGGTTCTCCCATCTCCGCAGAGGAACTTTGGAGCCCTGTTCGAGTGACCATCGTGTTCTTGGTCACCTCCCTGCCCAAGGCCCTTCTCCCCAAATTGCTTAGTTTGGCCGGGCGGCCAGCTCTAGGAAGAGTCTTGGTTGTTCCAGACTTCTTCCATTTAAGAATGATGGAGGCCACTTTGTTCTTGGGGACCTTCAATGCTACAGAAACCTGTTTTTGCTTGATCATTATTGGGGTATTGTGTGCAGATTGATGAGGGGGAAGAAAAACATTTAATCAATTTTAGAATAAGGCTGTAACCTAACAAAATGTGGAACAATTCAAGGTGTCTGAAAATTTACCAAAGGCGCTGTGGTACATTCCTGCAAATGAAATTCACTTGCTACATTTAAAAAAAAAACTCTCCTTTTTGTCTCTCTCCTCCCCTGACACCCATCCCACACAGGTATAGGGCGTCCGTTGCCCCGTGTGCCAGCTGATGGGAGTAATGGAGGGGACCACCTGTCAGTGTCTCGTACTTTGTGTGGAGCTCTCATCTTCCCCTCCGTGGCCAACCTGGTGGGACGGCTGATCTTCAGCAGGGTACCTTCATCTCTGCAACGCACCGTTCTGGTGAGTGTGTGTGTGTGTGTGTGTGTGTGTGTGGTGTACAGAATGTCTGGGGTGGTAGGTGTTTTATGCTTCTCTTTTTCTCCCTCTCTCTCTCTCCCTCTGTGTTGTAGGGTGGTATAGCGTTTGTGGTGATGAAGGGAGTGTTGAAGGTGTATTTCAAACAGCAGCAGTACCTCACCCAGGCCAACCGCCACATCCTCAACTACCCAGAGAGAGAGAGGGACATGGATGGAGAGGGACGGAGTGAGGGAGGAGAGGACGACACAGAGGATAGTGGAAACGAGTGAACACAACACTCCCCCCTAACCCTAGAGGGCGAAGGAGGGACAGAGAGGTAGAGCGGAGATATAATAAGTTGGAGCAGAAACGATTGACAGCCACCCAGAATCCTCCCTGTTCCCTGACCTCACACAAAGAGAAACCTGCAATCAAGCACAATGTAGTTTTATTTTACTCAGACAAGGGGTGTGTTTAAGAGGTGTGTCACGTTTCCAAACAGATAACTTGTCAAATAGAAATGCAGTTGTGAGTTTTTTCCTTTGAAAGTGTTTTCTCCCATTGGTATCACCTGAACTCAACCATGCTCTGATATTTCATTGTAAGACATCCACCCAATCGTGTGTGTGTGTGTGTGTGTGTGTGTGTGTGTGTGTGTGTGTGTGTGTGTGTGTGTGTGTGTGTGTGTGTGTGCACGCGTGTCTACACCTGGGGTGTCGAATCCGGCCCGTGGGTGGTTTGAGTATATATATATAAGAACAATATTTTGCAAGTTTTTACTACAAGGAAATATAAACCATTTTTAGTGCTGCCCTTTGGACCTCGTTGAAGACCAAACACCCCCCCCCCCGGGGTAAAAGGAGTTCGACACCCCTGGTCTACGTTGTAGAACCCTTGCTATTTTATTTGCCTGTAAGAATGAATTAGCTAATAAAGTGATTTGATTGTTAAATACTACATTCTCTCTGTTATTATTGAAGTGGGATGACTTCTACTTTCCCTTTCCTACCCCTGGCTGATGAGGCACTAAGTTTGATAGTAGGAGTGGTGTAGAACTGTAAGTGAGGAAAGAAGTGGAACAAATGATGACCAATGCCATCTCGGTAAGTCCATGTAAGTTACTGCCTCCATTGCAATTGGACAACATTTACTCATTGATCGCTGACATTATTGCAACACTTTGAAGGAACATTTTATGTTTGTGCTTTTCTAATAACCAATTTGACTGGGTTCATGCAAGTGACTGATTGATCGTGCCTGGGAGGAATCTTCACTATCAGTCTAAGCAATTTGGCAGTACGCCCAGAACCAAGGGATATCTCAGTTTCAAGGTCTCAGCTTGGAGAGAAGAAGCCTTGTGAGGTATTGGTCGGTCACATGCATGAACCAAACGTTAATGATGAATTAATTCTGAATAAGCTAAATCTGAGCCCCACATTTTTACAGGCAGGGACTTGCCTGTTTTGCATGTTATTTTGGCATTAATACGTGTCACATACAGTGGGGCAAAAAAGTATTTAGTCAGCCACCAATTGTGCAAGTTCTCCCACTTAAAAAGATGAGAGAGGCCTGTAATTTTCATCATAGGTACACTTCAACTATGACAGACAAAATCCCTTTCCTTCCTCTGCAGAAACGGAGTTAGGAAGGATTCCTGTATCTTTGTAGTAACTGGGTGTATTGATACCATCCAAAGTGTAATTGATAACTTCACTATGCTCAAAGGGATGTTATATGTCTGCTTCTTCATTTTTTTTTTTTACCAATCTACCAATAGGTGCCCTTCTTTGCGAGGCATTGGAAAACCTCTCTGGTCTTTGTGTGGTTGAGTCTGTTTGAAATTCAAATCAAATCAAATTCACTGCTCGACTGAGGGTGAGATAATTGTAGGTCTGGGGTACAGAGATGAGAAGTCATAAGAAATCATGTTAATTAAACATTATTATTGCACACAGAGTGAGTCCATGCAACTTATGTGACTTTTTTACTCCTGAACTTATTTAAGCTTGCCAAAACAAAGGAGTTGAATACTTATTGACTCAAGACATTTCAGCTTTTCATTTTTTAAAATTAATTATTACATTTCTAAAAACGTCCACTTTATGGGGTATTGTGTATAGTCTAGTGTAAAAATAAAATGTCAATTTAATCAATTTTAAATTCAGGCTGTAACAACAACGAAAGAGTCAAGGGGTGTGAAGATTTTCTGAAGGCACTGTACTAGCTATTTGTATGATATCTGTGTGCAGATCCTCAGGATATCCCTGGCGGTCCAGAGAGATTCCAGGCTCACACTGATTGGCTGATGTTCAATGTCGGGTGTTGCTGCTTCACCACCACACGGTAGCCATGACAACTGCTCTCTCTTCACACCATGTGTTTGATGCACACTGACAAATGAGGAATTGGAGGGGGGCCTATCTAATAGACAGTAGTCCAGACTACTTTGAGCCCATCCTCAATTACCTGATGTCACACCCTGACCTTAGAGATCCTTTTAATTCTCTATTTGGTTAGGTCAGGGTGTGACTAGGGTGGGCAATCTATGTTTTCTATTTCTTTGTTGGCCTGGTATGGTTCCCAATCAGAGGCAGCTGTCTATCGTTGTCTCTGATTGGGGATCATATTTAGGCAGCCTTTATCCACCTGTTGTTTGTGGGATCTTGATATTGTGTAGCTGCCTGTGAGCAGCACAGAACGTCACGTTTTTCGTCTGTATTGTTTTTGGTGAGTTTCATATTTATTGAACATGTGGAACTCTAAGTACACTGCGCCTTGGTCCATTCATTCCTGCGACAGTTCCCGGTCCAGAGCTTCCTGCGACAGTTCCCGGTCCAGAGCTTCCGGTGACAGTTCCCGGTCCAGAGCTTCCTGCGACAGTTCCCGGTCCAGAGCTTCCGGTGACAGTTCCCGGTCCAGAGCTTCCGGTGACAGTTCCCGGTCCAGAGCTTCCGGTGACAGTTCCCAGTCCAGAGCTTCCGGTGACAGTTCCCGGTCCAGAGCTTCCTGCGACAGTTCCCGGTCCAGAGCTTCCGGTGACAGTTCCCAGTCCAGAGCTTCCGGTGACAGTTCCCGGTCCAGAGCTTCCTGCGACAGTTCCCGGTCCAGAGCTTCCGGTGACAGTTCCCGGTCCAGAGCTTCCGGTGACAGTTCCCGGTCCAGAGCTTCCGGTGACAGTTCCCAGTCCAGAGCTTCCGGTGACAGTTCCCGGTCCAGAGCTTCCTGCGACAGTTCCCGGTCCAGAGCTTCCTGCGACAGTTCCCGGTCCAGAGCTTCCTGCGACAGTTCCCGGTCCAGAGCTTCCGGTGACAGTTCCCGGTCCAGAGCTTCCGGTGACAGTTCCCGGTCCAGAGCTTCCGGTGACAGTTTCCAGTCCAGAGCTTCCGGTGACAGTTCCCGGTCCAGAGCTTCCTGCGACAGTTCCCGGTCCAGAGCTTCCGGTGACAGTTCCCGGTCCAGAGCTTCCGGTGACAGTTCCCGGTCCAGAGCTTCCGGTGACAGTTCCTGGTCCGGGACCTCCTGCGAAGGTCCGGAACCTCCAGCTCCATGGCCGGAGTCTTCTTCTGTGTTGGTGCCCAGTCTAAGCACGGCGTCCAGTCCAGCTCCATGGTGGGAGCCCTCCTCTGCGCCGATGCCCAGTCCAGACACGGCGTCCAGTCCCGCTCCAAGGCAGGAGCCTTCCTCGGCATCTAGGTCCAGTCCAGGCACGGTGTTCAGCCTGGGTCCATGCCTGGATCCGCAGGATGAGCGGGTGCTTCGTCCCGCACCAGACTAGGACCCCCCCCCCCCAACCCTCCCTTTTTGTTTCAGGTTTTGCGGTCGGAGTCCACACCTTTTGGGGGGTGGAGTGTACTGTCATGTCCTGACCATAGAAAGCTTTTATTTTCTATGGTAGGTCAGGGCATGACTGGGGGGGTTGTTCTAGCTTATATTGTCTATGTGGGGGTTCTGTTTGATTTTCTATGTTGGTGATTTGTGTGATTCCCAATTAGAGGCAGCTGGTTATCGTTCTCTAATTGGGGGTCATACTTAAGTAGCATTTTTTCCACCTGTGGGTTATGGGATATTGTGTATGTTTAGTTGCCTGTTAGCACTGCATTGTCGTGACTGTTCATTTATTGTTTTGTATTTGCTTAAGTTTCACTTTATTCATTAAAAGCATGTGGAACTCTACGTACGCTGCGCCTTGGTCCGACCATTATTCCAGCGACCGCGACACCTGAGATACAGACAACTCATCAACCCACTGGGTACCCCACACATCTGTATCAGTCCTGGAGGAGGCTCGGTTCTTCGGCATCGATCAGCCGGCTGAGCAACTGGAGACCCTGATCAAGGTGTATGTCTGTGTCTTGACTGCTGTAGGTGCACACGATCCCTGTATGTGTCCTCACTGAACCATTTTGTCTCCTATCCAGAGTTCCCAGCCTGCCGATTACCCTCTAACCAGGAAAGAGTGTGTGCGTTTCCTGTTGGCCAAACCCACCAAGTCAGAGCTACGCTGTACTTAGTTACCCCTCCTAGACAGTCTGTTGGTTGCCCTGGTCTGAGATCAGCGGTTGATGAGCAGAGAATGTGAAATGAGTACCAGGTTGGTCTCGGACACATGAGAATGTATCAGATCTAGGATCTACTGTACACACGTTTGTAATGTTGAAAAAAGGTCCCACGTGTATTTAGAATACTAGATGTATTTTTAAAAGTAGATTCAGCGGTGCACAAAGTAAGCAACCGAGTAGGGCCGACTTCTGCTACAACTAAGAATATGAGGCAAGAAGCTAAACTTCTCTGCTGTTTTGGTCCCGCAGCTCTCGCGTCGAAGCAACATGAAATGCACCCGTTCACATGCGCAGATTCTCTGTGAGTGCACCGTCTTGCCTTGTTCTTATCTGCGGTTCATTCTGCTGCTCGTGGCAATGGACACAGGTCTACACGGGCCATGTTCTCCATGTCATGGCTGGTGTTGGATTCCCATCACATGGTGCTGCTACACTGTATCTGATTATCTCATCACTGGATAATTACTATTTTATCATGTAGTTCTTTACAGTAAGTCTCTCTGCTTATGCCTGCCCATATTATAACCCCACTGCCACCATGGGGCACTATGTTCACAACGTTGACATCATCAAACCGCTTGTCCATACGACACCATACACGTGGTCTGCGGTTGTGAGGATGGTTAGATGTACAGCCAAATTCTCTAAAACGGCATTATGGTAGAGAAATTAACATTGAATTCTCTGACAACAGCTCTGGTGGACATTCCTGCAGTCAGCATGCCCAATTGCACGCTCCCTCAACTTGAGACATTTGTGGCATTGTGTTGTGTGAAAACTGCACATTTTAAACGGCCTCTTATTGTCACCGGTACAAGGTGCACCTGTGTAATGGTCATGCTGTTTATTCAGCTTCTTGATATGCAACACCTGTCAGGTGGATGGATTATCTTGGCAAAGGAGAAATGTGCACTAAGAGCGATGTAAACAAGTTTGTGCACAAAATTAGCGAGAAATACGTTTTTTGTGCGAATGCAACATTTCTGGGATCTTTTATTTCAGCTCAGGAAACAATGGGACCAACATTTTACATGTTGCGTTTATATTTCAGTGTAGTTGTGTTATGTCAAAGGCCCCTCCTTAGTGATCCGCAAACAGGAATGTACCACACTGTGAGGGTTTTGGTTTGAAATCTGGCACATCACTAAGGAATTAACATGGTCCACACACACCAACACAGTCGTGAAGAAGGTATGACAATGTCTCTTCCCCCTCAGGAGGCTGAAAATACTTGGCATGGGGCCCTCAGATCCTCTAATAGTTCTACAGATGCACTGTTGAGAGCATCTTGACTGGCTGCATCATTGCTTGCTATGGCAGTTGCTTGGCATCCGACCGCAAGTCTCTACAGTGAGCAGTGCCTACAGCCCAGTACACCACTGGGGCCGAACTCCCTGTCATCCATGATCTTTATACCAGGCGGTGTCAGAGGAAGGCCCTAAAAATTGTCAACGACTCCAGCCACCCAAGTCATAGACTGTTCTCTCTGCTACCGCACGGCAAGCAGTACCGATGCACCGTCTGAAACCAACAGGACCCTGATCATCTTCTACCCTCCCAAGCCATAAGACTACTAAATTGTTAACCAAGTAGCTACCCGGACTATCTGAATTGATCCTCTTTCGACTCATCACATACGTTGCTGTTACTGTTTATTATCTGTCCTGTTTTCTAGTCAATTTACACCTACCTATATATCTAGCTCAATTACCTCGTACCCCTGCACATGGACTCGGTACTGGTACCCTGTATGTACAGTATAGCCAAATGATCGTTACTCATTGTGTGTTTATTCCTCGTATTATAATCCTTTTTAATTTTTCCGGTCTGCATTGTTGGGAAGGGTCCGTAAGTGTAAGCATTTCACTGTTATCCTACACCTGTTGTTTACAAAGCATGTGACAAATAAGATTGAATTTGAGAAACAGTTTCCTACTACTGGTGCTGGCTGTAATTCCCTATATATCCAGATGAGGGCAGTGGTGTCTCAATACCAGTGGCCAGTCTTGGTATCAAGTGCTAAGCCTAAGCACATGTCAGATGCCTGCCCATATATATATATATATATATATATATATATATATATATATATATAAAAACATCATACAGGATTCCTTCAGAAGTTGTTGAAAAGAGTGCAGTGATTTTCCCTGGGTGATTACTGTGGGTTTTCCTTTAGGAATTTACCGGACTTTTTTGTATAATCGATCAATCAAGGTCATTCATTAGCTTGGTCTGCAGACCCTGTTTTCCAGGTATAAATCCATTGGAAAGAATGAAAGACGATCCATCACATTTACATCCAACCTTTTAGTCACTTAGCAGTGACAGGATTATGACAGGAGTTTATTTAAGATACTCTTTGAAGAGGTAGGGTTTCAGACGTTTTCAGAAGATAGACAGGGACTCCGCTGTCCTGACTTTAGGAGGAAGCTTGTTCCACCATTGGGGTCCCAGGACAGAGAAGAACTCCACCTCTCTTTAAAAAACACAATGAGCGTGGCTTTAAAAAAAATCCTTGCAGCCAAAATGATGGTGATAAACAGTCAACTGTCAATCTCCTTTTCCTTGTTCCTTTAGACAAACCACAGGGCTGATTGGATGGATGTGGCTTTCACTAACAAGCTGTGGTGAAACTGATGGGGTAGCGTGTGTGCATGCGTGCGTGTGTGTCGAAGAAGGTGGTTAAATGGGGTTGTGGGTAGGGGGCCTTGTTTGGATGTTTGAGGTTGTGGGGGCGGGACCACGGGAGAGGCGGGGGGGATGTGGACAATGGTCAAATCAGAGAGGGCGATGAGGTACACATCACAGGTAGAATGACTGTTCATGAGTGTTTACTTCAGCAAGAACTCTCATGTTATTACTGAGCATCAACTCTTACTATTTGTTTTCTCCCTATCTTTCAGTACAAGTGAAAACGGCTCCCACTCGTTTACACAAAGCCAGACATACCAAAACAACTTAATATCTATTTTTGGGTCAGAGACACAAAGTTTCTCTCTCTCTCTCTCTCTCTCTCTCTCTCTCTCTCTCTCTCTCTCTCTCTCTCTCTCTCTCTCGGTGGATCATGAATGTGGGCTGTGTAACTTCTTTTGGTGAGTTTCAAATTGTCAGACCCAGTGAACTCTAAAATAACGACAGAGTCTTGATACTGGGCTAGATTGTGTGTGTGCTGGCTTGGACGGCGTGTGTGTGCACTTGTGTGTGTGCACTTGTGTGTGTGTGTGCTCACTGCACATGCGTGTGCAAATGGATGTGTATAATATGCATGGTAATGCATTGTATTTATAGTGCAGCCTTGCGTATGGTGGAGAAGCTTGAATTCATATGACCTCACAGATGATCCAGCTCTGTGTGTGGCCTTAATTTGCGCGAGTGTTCGTATGTGCCCCTCCTCTCCCAACAAAGCAGAACTGAGGGTCAGCAAGGCCATTCACGGAGGGATTGCTGGGTAACCCCTAGTATGCATTGTGGGTAATGGCGTGGTGTGTGTGTGTGTGTGTGTGAGAGAGAGAGAACGCGAGAGAGGGTGTGCCTGTTGTGGTGTGGGCTAAAGTCCTCAGTGTAAATCCTCTTGAATGATAGGGCAACAGTTTTATTTCCGCCTAAATAGACATACCAAGCATAATTCGTTTTCATGAGATGGCCATAAACCATAACTGGTAATGTTGTATAGTTTTAGAAAGGTCTGGAACTCACCTTTCTGGTAAAAAAAAAAAATGGCTATACATTTCTGAGGTGTACTCACTTCTGAGGTCACAAGCTCAAGTACATAGCACAAATTTGATGAAAATATGAAAAATCATACCGTATGTTTTTATACCTATTCAATGAAAGTGGGTCAATAAGGCTTGAAATGACTGGAATGCTTTCTGAATATAGTACCAATTAAATTATAAAGGACTTACTATACGATGTCACCTTTCTTATAACTGTAGAATAACTATGATCATACTTCGTGACAATTTCATATAACAAAGAATTTTCTCCTAAACGTCCACTGAATGGCGCAGAGACACCAATCGAACGTATGCAGACTCGTGACAACTTCAGCTTTAAGCACGGCGTGATTTAGTCCGTCTATGACCAAGAGAAAGTGGTCTTGTTTCAATTCTATTAAATTATTTCGTATTTTTTTCCTGTTGAGAGCTGTAAATCCGGCTGAGAATATCCCAGCGAGTTGAAACCACAACAGTGTGATTCGCTAGACTGTCACCTTTCATATGCCGTCTCTGTCGCTCTGCGGAAGTGCAAAAAATGTGCCAGAAATGTCATGTCACACCCTATGTCACGTCACTCCCTACATAAACGTGGGGTAACTTAACACTTCAAGTCAGCTCCGTTGAAAGAGTGGTAGTGAAGAGCAGACAGGTGGGGCTTTCTGGGACTATAAGGCACAGGACCCTACGAGGTTCACAGAGCACTTTGTACACCAACATGTCAGTCTGAACCGATCCAGAACCGCTCAACGTCCCCCTAGGAGATTTAACATCTCAGAGGTTTCCATTCCTAAACTCCACAGGCCTCTTCCCCTCCTAGGCTTATGGGAGGACAACACACATACACTTATGGTGCAGGCAGGCATGAGCAAGGTCTTGATCTATCTTTGGAAGCAATTATTTCTTATTTCTAAAGCATACTTATTCAACAGGTTGAAGAGCATGAATATAGTCTTGTCCCCAGTCCTTCCCTTTCAGAGAGACTGAGAGACCACCAGCTCTGGAACGTGGCGTTTACACGGCCAGGCAGTTTTAATTGGAGAACAGAGAATGTCCTTTCAGTCAGCCCAGAACTCACTTCCTTCCTAAAGACACTCTCCTCTCTCCGCTAAGCTCAGACATAGCTGTAAAGCTCCAAGAAGACGAACAAGTTTACACTCACTCACTCACACACACGCGTGTAGACACACACATGGACTGACATAAACACACACACACACCCCCGTGCATTCTCACGCAAACACATGCACACATCCGCGTGCACACACTCACAGGTCAGCGTGCCAGTCTGAACACACCCAGTGTGCACACACTGGTTGAATTGTTTTAACATAATTTGTCAACGTGGAACATAAACTGGATTTGAAAAAAGTCATCAACCAGTATTGTTTTCATTTCATTTCAACCAGCATTTAAACATTAAAATTAGGGTAAAACTTCAACTTAATACATTGAGGTCGAAATGTATCCAAAGGTAAAAGTGTTAATATCATTAATTTGGCATCCTATTTATAGGGCTAATGGTAACTACCCTATATATATATAAAAGTATGTGGACCACCCTTCAAATGAGTGGAATCGGCAACTTCAGACACACCCATCGTTGACAGGTGGATAAAATTGAGCACACAACCATGCAATCTCCATAGACAAACATTGGCGATAGAATGGCCTTACAGAAGAGCTCAGAGACTTTCAACGTGGCACCGGCAGAGGATGCAACCTTTCCAACAAGTCAATTCATCAACTTTCTGCCCTGCTAGAGCTGCCCAGGTCAACTGTAAGTGCTGTTATTGTGAAGTGGAAACGCCTAGGAGCCACAACGGCTCAGCTGTGAAGTGGTAGGCCTTGAGCGGGACCACTGTCCTAGGAAGCAACGTCAGCACAAGAACTGTTCGTCGGGAGCTTCATAAAATGGGTTTCCATGGCCCGACCTCACTAATGCTCTTGTGGCTTAATGAAAGCAAGTCCGCACAGCAATGTTCCAACATCTAGTGGAAAGCCTCCCCAGAAGAGTGGAGGCTGTTATAGCAGCAATGTTCCATCATCTAGTGGAAAGCCTTCCCAGAAGAGTGGAGGCTGTTATAGCAGCAATGTTCCATCATCTAGTGGAAAGCCTTCCCAGAAGAGTGGAGGCTGTTTTAGCAGCAATGTTCCAACATCTAGTGGAAAGCCTCCCCAGAAGAGTGGAGGCTGTTATAGCAGCAATGTTCCAACATCTAGTGGAAAGCCTTCCCAGAAGAGTGGAGGCTGTTATAGCAGCAAAGATCCAATCAACCATGGAAGAATGATAATATACCTAGCTACATGATGGTGTCTTTTGTTGGGCAAATCAGAGCCAACCTCCCTCCGAATTTACTTTCACATACTGCTTGTGTAAGAACAGTTGGAGTCACTTTCAACTGTTCAATGTGATTTAGGTAGTCTATGCAAATGAGCATGGATGCTGATCAATGTGAATGTGTTGACATGGTAGCTCAGCTGAAACGAGCACATCTTGTTTCCAACGCGAAACAGGGTACATAGAGGAAAGCATCTAGATGATAGACTCGTCCTCACTGAAGTGCATTGCCCCTCATATACCAGTAGGGGTCACTGTTCAGGCAGGAATTGTTGGACTTTTTGGCTTCACATTTTATTTCAATGAACCTCTTTATTAAGGGTCCATAGCATGATGGTGAAACAATAATGTTTATTCAAACATGCCATTTTTAATATCAACATTGAAACAAGGTCGACTGAAATATGTTTAATCACATCTAAAAATGCAACATAATTTGAACCACCCAATATGAAAAATATTTTTTTTAAGTTTATATGTGGAATTCTCAACGCAATTTCAACGTATACATATATCTGATGATTATGTTGAAACTAGAATGATGTAACAACTTGCTAGTCAGGTTAACTCAACGTATTTAAGTTGAAGTTTTACCCTAATTCCAGTGTTTACAAACGCTTGTTAATAAGATGAGATGAAAACAGTACTGGTTGATTACTTTTTTAAAATCCAATGTATTTTCCACGTTGATTCCACGTCACAATACGTTGACACATTACGTTGAAACAACATTGATTCAACCAGTGTGTGCCCTGTGGGCAGTTGGTGACTCAGCAACAGCAACCATTTTCCCTCCAGCAGCTGGTCCTTAGATGAGCTCATCTAAGGACCAGGTCCTTAGTTGAGCTGGCATACTGTCACTGGAGACAGACAGAAGAGAGGGAAGGAGAGAGAGAAGGCAGAGATGTGGAGAGGATAGCTGAAAAAGATAAGATGAGGTGATCGAGTGGGTGTGTGTAATGAGAGGTTAGGGTTTGACTGCTTGAGGGTTGTGTGTTTATTTCACTTCTTGAGCTGTGTGTATGGTTTAGTTAATGTTAGCTGATTCTGTGCCTATTTAAGTGAGAGTGAAGAGGTGGGGGGACCTGACCAGACACAGAGAGGCAGGCATGGTCATCACTCATGCCCACCTTGGCTCACCCTGCCTGTGGAGCGAATCTAGGACTACTGGAGGAGGTGGCTAAATGCACCAAGTGTCCTCTCCTTCGACACACAGACGTAATGACGCGTTTCTACAGACCATGAATGTCTTTAAGAAGGCTCCTTCCAGGATGTTCCTGTTGGTTCGTGGGAATGTTTCATATTTTAAATCCTGTTCTAGGATGTTATGTGCCTCACATAAGAACTGTGGTTTCGAGGGTTTTGGAGTCTCCCCCATCCTCCTCCCTCTCCTTCTCCACCCTCCTCTCTTTGCTTCCCTCTCCCTTCCCCCCCCATCCCCCCTTTCTACCTCTGCCCTCCTCTTTCTCTCTCGGCAACCATTTTGGTTCCTCATGTCATGTCACCCTCTGTGTTCCGAGGTCGTCCCGGGCGACGCCCAATAAAACAGCCTCATATAAAAGCCACATACAAACACACACACGTACACATACAAACACATATTTCACTGCTCTTCTGAGGTCAGCCTGACCACACAGGGCTAGGCCAGAAGACAGAAGGCACACACACACACACAGCTTGGCAGGCCTGAAAAAAATGTGCATACTAAGCAGTAGTGGTCATGACTTGATGTCCTTGTGTGCTCCTGCGTGTGCTTGAGCGTATGTACAGTATCTGTGTGTTGGGGTTACAGTGACTTAGACAGGCCTGAGATCAGTGGCATGGTCAGGGCTGAGAACAAGGGTCTCACAGTATTTACTGTGCTAGAGGGAGAGGACTGGTGTGACTTGACAAGGCCGGGTTAGGGTCTGGGGAGAGGATTGGGGCTGGACTGGACTAAGCCTGCTACAGTTGGTAACGTCCTTATGTGTCCTGGTGTGTATGTGTGTGTGTCAGCTGTGTAGGCCGGGTTGGCCCGGGCCCACCCACTGGGGAGCGAGGTCCACCCAATCAGATCAGACAAAAACAGTGTTTTATTGTAATACTTTTTTTTTGCTCTACTTGTCAGTGTTCCAAACGGGACATTATTATTTTTACCTAAGCATGCAAAAACCATCAGATTGTATTCATAGCAAGCAGTGCACTGGAATGACATTCAGATGAACTGGAATGACATTGACTCTCATGGGATGGGTGGCCAAAAATAACTAACTGAAAGCCACATCCCCAATAAGACACAAATACAGTGGCGGTCGGTGCTGTTTAAAATGAGGGAGGACGATTATTTGTTTTCATGAGCATGGCCTTATTTCTATTATAGCATATTCGATGACTGTCATTCATATTCCATTCACGCAGCATCGATGGGTGTATGCTACTACATGATAGTCAAATGTTCCCCATACCCACATCATGAGGTTGCTACAACCTAGCCTATGAATGAAAGTTTACAACGTAGATGCAAACAGGTTGAGAGAAACATTTGAGGTGACATACAGTGACACATGGACAGTGACACATTCAATAGCGCCTTGCACAAAAACCACTACGATCACGCAGTACAGTGTACAGTCAGTAAGCAGTTCAGCAGTTACACCGGCGGGCCCCGTTGGCAATAAATTAGTACAATCAAAAGTTTATCTTGACTTGGAAGAATTCCAGTTGTCACGTCCTGACCTTAGTTCCTTTTTTTATGTCTCTATTTTAGGTTGGTCCAACATCTAGTGGAAAGCCTTCCCAGAAGAGTGGAGGCTGTTATAGCAGCAATGAGTTGGGGTGGGCATTCTATGTTTTGTTCTATGTTTGTATTTCTATGTGTTTGGCCTGGTATGGTTCCCAATCAGAGGCAGCTGTCAATCATTGTCTCTGATTGAGAACCATACTTAGCCTGGTTTCGCCCTTGAGTTGTGGGTAGTTGTTTTCTGTGTTGTGTGTCTGCACCAGCCAGAACTGTTTCATCGTTCGCTTTGTTATTTTTGTGATTTCAGTGTTCATTAAATAAATATGGACACATACCACGCTGCACCTTGGTCCTCTCCTTCCAACAGCCGTTACACCAGTGTTATGTTGGATAGTCATAGCCAGGTGTTTGAGTAGGCTAAACCAGCTAGCTGAATTTGCTAACTAAGTAAGTGAAAGTGAAAAAAATGACAAAACATCTCTCTCTTGCTTCTCCTTGATTTTTGAATAAATTAATTTTTCAAAACAGTTTAACTGTTGTCTTTCTATCTCTTTGAGTCAACTACTCACCACATTTTATGCACTGCAGTACTAGCTAGCTGTAGCTTATGCTTTCAGTACTAGATTTAATTTCCTGATCCTTTGATTGGGTGGACAACATTTCAGCATGCTGCAAGAGCTGTGATAGGTTGGAGGACATCCTCCGGAAGTTGTCATAATTGCTGTGTAAGTCCATGGAAGGGGGTGAGAACCATGAGCCTCCTAGGTTTTGTCTTGAAGTCAATGTACACAGAGGAGGATGGAAGCTAGCTGTCCTCCGGCTACACCATGGTGCTACCATACAGACTGCTGTATTATTATTTGGTGACATTATTTGGTGACATGTGAATATGTTTACTGTAGTTTTATCTAAAAAAGTATTACTTTTTAAGTGTTTCGCTATTTTTATGAAATTCACTGAAGAGGATGGTCCTCCCCTTCAGAGCCTCCACTGCACGAATATGACCGCATTGAGGCATATGTCATTGTGCTTCTAAGGCTATATGCAGAACTAGCTCTCACAGTCTCACGTCAGAATTAGACACTCATCCAAGTTTCTCAAATGTCAAATTTCTTCCAAACATCAAATTTCAAAGTGTTTAAGGTTACGTTTAGGTATTAACTCCAAAATCTTAAGGTTAGGCATCAACTCTTGATGGTTAAGGTAAGAGATAAAGTTTGGGATAGGCTTAAAAATAAAATCTCAAAAACAACTTTCTATTGCTGGATTTAAACATGCAACCTTGGACCAGAGGCACATGCTTACAACCATAGGCTTACAACCATATGCCATCTCCACCCCCAATGACCTAGCAAAACGAAAACCCTACTTGAAGGTAACAGCACTCACTGTTGCCCCGAGTGGCCGGTTTCCACATCGTCTCCCGCCGTCCTCGGACCGGGACAATACTGATTTGTATCGCGGATGGCCTGGCTGTATATGCACCATGCCACTGCCTTGTTCATTTGTTCATTTAGCCAACAAGACAGGTCATAATCCAGCGCCTTTATCAAAGTCAACACACCTATATTTGTGCTTGAGTTAGCTTAAAAAATGCTGAATGTTCTCTCAGCCTCATGGCAAAATGTGTAGAATAGCATGAGATTAGCTATAAAACGGCACATTTTTCTCTTTACCCCATTGCAAAATGTCTACAATTGCAAGAAGTTAGCTGTCCCCCCCACCCAAATTTCCGCAGGCCCACCCACCAACACATTTCTGGCTATGCTACTTGTGTGTGTGTGTGTGTGTGTGTGTGTGTGTGTGTGTGTGTGTGTGTGTGTGTGTGTGTGTGTGTGTGTGTGTGTGTGTGTGTGTGTGTAAGGCAGATCTCTGGTCACCTTTTAAATATAGTAGAGGGGTGTTTGGGGCTCCGCAATAACGAGGCAATCAGAGCTGTTTATTCTCTAATCCAGAGAATAAACACACGGTGTTAGTGTTAGGGTTAGTGTTTCCTTAATGGTATGTGAAGCTGATTGTCTCCGGGGCTAGAGACAGTGCTGGCTGGGGTGGAACTAGAAACAATTGTGCTTAAAAAAATAAACCACTGGTTTAGGACCTCCTGTTCCCCTCCTCATTCTCATTTCTCATCGTCCAGTCCCCCCTCCCACTCCCCCACATACACCCCCAATGTGGCGTCAGCAGCAACCAGCTCCATATGTGCCCCCCCGCTCACACATGTGATGTGGTCTGGGTGCAATGCTGCCCGCCTACCCTGCCTATGCCCCACCCTACACAGACACACACACAAACTCACACATGCATACACACTTGCTTCTGCACACACACAGCCACCAGAGGAGAAAAGAAGCTTTCGGTTTATGAGGTGTTTTTAGGAAAGCCATAGTGCGGACCAGGCCCTGTGTGTGTGTGTGTGTGTGTGTCTGTGTGTGTGTGTGTGTGTGTGTGTGTGTGTGTGTGTCACACACTCAGGGCGCAGACTCTGTGTCTGCATTAACAGCAGATTAACCAGAACAATGTGAGGAGTGCTGCTTTGTAGTGCAACATGTGTGGTATTTAGCGATGTGATCTAGGTTAGCGATCTGTGACTGCATGGTGTCACTCCATCCAACTGAGATAGCCTATGTATACAAATATAACTGCAGGCTTATTTATTGAATTTAGGGGCCTTTTATTAGTTTGCTTGCATTTTATTAAGCATTTGTAGACAGCGCGTATTCCTTATATAGCACCACACTAACCTGTCTTCAGTGGAGTTTGCACACTATCGGACAGACTGATAAACAGTCAGATAGATAGATAGAATAGATTCTATGAGGTACCCCATAAATACATGTTATTGGGTTATTTTCCACTTTGGGATCTCTAATGTATGCTAGGAAAGTAGTTCAAATTTGGACATTATTGACAACACCAGGAAGTACAGCTTGTAACACCCTTCACAGTTCATCCATCACACGCACGCACGCGCGCGCGCACACACACACGCACACACATACTTAATGTACTGAATGTAAGGACCGCGTTTACTGTCTGTATCACATCTCTATCACTCCTTACAGTCCATTCATCACAGCCTAATAGCATTTACTGCTAATTATAAAACAGCCATTCCTACTGTAGCCAGCCAACATACAGTATCCCATCCCAAGGTTTCCTGTAAATGGACGCAGACAAAACATAACAGTGTGCGTTTCTCTCTCGGCATTGCTTTCCTCTTATTTTAATCAACTGTACAACCTACTTAGACCAGGCCCAGTTACATTACTGCTTAGCCAGTCAGCCCCCCTCCTCCCACAACTCACACAGCAGGGCTCTCCCTCCCAACAAGATATGAAGGCAATTTCCCTGTTAGGTCATAGTTAAAAATGCAGTGGACAACAACTATGAGTAATCAATGCCTATGAGAATGTAGCCAATACACAAACAAACATAGGTTACTGTCTATTTCCAAATTATGCCGTGTTTTGGTCAGTCAAGTCAGTAGAGAACTCTTTGTTTTATTTGGGACAGACCTATAGGTTTACAGCGTAGGCTAAAATAATTTGGAGTTCCTGCAATTGAGACGGAGGGTGGGGCGACAGAGGCAAGCAGGGAAGGGGGAGGTCTCCTTCAGGATCTCCCAGATCTGTAACCCCCCACCCTCCAAAACACGCGCACACAACGCACACACTGCGCGGTGAGAAGTTTTTCGGGGAGGTCACAGACGCAGCCCTGCAGGGAGTTAGAATTCGCTGCTCTGAAATATATTCATTGAATTTGCCAGCCACTTCACCTCACATGCTATTCACAAAATACAGAACATCTCTGCGTTGTTGACTTAAACAAATTATAATATATATATATATATATATATATATATATATATATATATATATATATATATATAATTTCTGCAAAATATTAGGTTGCAGGCTTGTGCAAACGTTTTTTTCGCAATTTTTTCCGATTGTTCCAAGACAATACAGAAAACGGTCGGAGTTCCGACGTTTTCTCCAGGCAGGAATAGGCACATTTAGACTAAACTAAAATGCTTCGAGATTTGCTGGTTTACTGAAACGGATAAACAACTAAATGCTGTTGTATTCGAACAGAAAGTCTTAAAACTTGTTGGAAGGTAGAAAGACAGACCGCACCATACTCCGCAGTCAACGTCCATTACGCGTGGCTTCGCCGCGCCACTCTATTTGAACTCGGAAAAATACCGATGTTTTTTCGGGAGTTGTAACTTGAAGGCATCAAAGGAATCGGACATTTAATTCCTATCCTACCTCCTCAAGGGTAGCTGCACAAGGATCGGAAACGCAGGTGAGACACCAATGCAATCCAATAAATATCAAGACTGTAGTCACACAATGTTGCATGCAGCTTGCATTCTGTTGTCTGTAAACATTGGTTCATTATTTTTCAGAATCATTGCTCTTTTGATAACAACAATGCTACATTTAAATTAAGTAGGTGTAGGGTACCTAGTCAAGCATGTTCATATAGATTTTAAATGCATAGCCTATATAAGAAAAATTGCCTATGGAATTTAGGAGCCCCTGCATGTGGTGGTAGCCTATTGAATAACTATGTAACTGCAATAACCAAGGGTTTGTTTGGAATGAGTTGGATATCCGAGGGGTTCCTCTTGATTTATCAGTTAAACGAACGAACCCTTCACGAACTACAACGCTTCAAATGACTTACAACCATTAATCCACGTATCCTATGGCATGCACCCTTTATAGCCTTATAATGTCTTATAAAGGGCTTATGAAGGCGCCATTAATAATGTATAAGATATACACAAAGGTGACCACATTTACAAACCAGAGGGTAGAGTCCAGTTGGTAAGACTTGACCCGCGTCTCTCTCTGAGGAACACAGCACAAGCAGTCAGTCACAGGTCACTGCTAACGTGGGGACATTGTGTCCGACAGACGTGGCTGTAAATGTGTCGGTGTGCGGTAAATGACGCTCGTGTCACGTCTGATGAGACCTGGCTGATGCGTGCAATCTTTGTTGACTCACCGCGCTTGACCGGTGACTCACTCGCGGAACCAACGGGCACCGGCTGACGAATAGAATGGAATTGAATTAGTTCTATTGCCACATGATCCGTTGGCATTGAAAAGTTATTGGATCCGTTTCTTGGACAGAGATTAAAGCTAGTCCTCGACTAAAAAGCACTTTCAATCGAGATCCTCCGTCAGAGCATTGTCAGGCCAGGACGAGGCTTAATCTCTGTCTGGGAAACCGGACCATTATGTTCAGAGGACAACTTTGGATGTTCATATCTGCACATATAGGGTAATATAGCCACACACACGACAATGGTAATCATGTCATGGTGTGAGAGTTCAGTTTCAAGTGTATTTGCATAATGAATACATTGGAAATCTTATTCAACAGGGGTAACAGTGGGAGACGGTGAATGTGTGTGTTAGACCTCCTGACTCATTTGTGAATGGAGCGAATTTGTAATTGCTGTTCTATATCAGATGCCTCATTCAGGGAGGAGCAAGAGAAAGAGAGACAGATGGGTGAAAAGTAGAGAGAGAGATAAAAAAAATCTAAAAAAAATAAATATATATAGAGAGAGAGAGTGGAGAGGTAAATAGAAGTGTATGGTAAGAGTGAGCTGTTATCCAGTGCCACTCTCAACATGCCCTCTTCTCTGTCTCCAGACATTATAATGGAATTCAACAATATGTTGAACATTTTAGTCATTCAGCAGACGCTCTTATCCAGAGTGATTTCAGTATTGAGTCCATACATTTTCAGACTTGTCCCCCTTGGGAATTGGACCGACAAAAAACCTAGCGCTGCAAGTGCCATGCTCTACCAACTGAGCTACACGGGACTAACTTAGCAAGGATTCAACTAAATGTTTGAACGTTCATTAATTCGTCCAAGTTTATCATAAATGAATGAATGCATGAGGGATTCATATTTATTGCAACATTCTGAAGAGGCAACCAGAATCCTCGTCTATATACAGACCCTTCAGAAAATACCCCTTGACTTTTTCACATTTTCTCACAGCCTTTCTATTTTTCCTCATCAATACCCTATAATGACAAAACAAAAAAGTTTTTTGTTGTTGTTGAAATTTTAGCAAAAAACAGAAATACCTTACTTACATAAGCATTCAGACCTTTTGCTATGATAATTAACATTGAGCTCAGGTGCATCCTGTTTCTATTGATCATCCTTGAGATGTTTCTGCAACTTGATTGGAGTCCACCTGTGGTAAATTCAATTGATTCGACATGATCTGGAAAGACATACACCTGTCCATATAAGGCCCCACAGTTGACAATGCATGTCAAAGCAAAAACCAACCCGGGAGGTTGAAGGAATTGTCCATAGAGCTCTGAGACAGGATTGTGTCGAGGCACAGATCTGGGGAAGGGTACAAAAACATTTCTGCAGCATTGAAGGTCCCAAAAACTGTGACTCCTTCTTAAATGGAAGATGTTTGGATCCACCAAGACTCTTCCTAGAGCTGGCCGCCCGGCCAAACTGAGCAATCAGGGGAGGCGTGCCTTGGTCAGCGAGGTGACTAAGAACCCGATGGTCACTCTGACAGAGCTTGAGAGTTCCTCTGTGGAGATGTGAGAACCTTCCAGAAGGACAACTATCACTGCAGCACTCCACCAATCAGGACTTTATGGTAGAGTGGCCAGACGGAAGCCACCCCTCAGTAAAAGGCATCCCGCTTTAAGTTTTCTAAAGGGTACCTAAAGACTCTCAGACCATGAGAAACAAGATTCACTGCTCTGATAAAACCAAGATTGAACTCTTTGGCCTGAATGCCAATCATCATGTCTGGAGGAAACCTGGCACCGTCCCTATGGTGAAGCATGGTGGCAGCATCATGCTGTGGTGATGTTTTTCAGCAGCAGGGAGGGGGAGACTTGTCATGATCAAGGGAAAGATGAACGGATAAATGTACAGAGGTCCTTGATGAAAACCTGCTCCAGAGCACTCAGGAGGGCTGGGGGGCGAACGTACACCTTCCAACACAATGACCCTAAGCACACAGCCAAGACAACGCAGGAGTGGCTTCGGGGCAAATCTCTGAATGTCCTTGAGTGGCCCAGCCAGAGCCCAGACTTGAACCTGATTGAACATCTCTGGAGAGTCCTGCAAATAGCTGTGCAGCGATGCTCCCCATCCAACCTGACAGAGCTTGAGATGATCTGCAGAGAAGAATGGGAGAAACTCCCCAAATATAGGTATATCAAGCTTGTAGAGTCATACCCAAGAAGACTCGAAGCTGTAATCGCTGCCGAAGGTGCTTCAACAAAGTACTGAGTACAGGTTCTGAATACTTACAGTGCCTTGCGAAAGTATTCGGCCCCCTTGAACTTTGCGACCTTCTGCCACATTTCAGGCTTCAAACATAAAGATATAAAACTGTATTTTTGTGTGAAGAATCAACAACAAGTGGGACACAATCATGAAGTGGAACGATATTTATTGGATATTTCAAACTTTTTTAACAAATCAAAAACGGAAAAATTGGGCGTGCAAAATTATTCAGCCCCTCAATAATTATACGCATCAGTTGTCAGAGCAGCTTACCGATCTCTGCACCTGTACACAACCCATCTGTAAATAGCCCACCCAACTACCTCATCCCCATATTATTTTTTTGCTCTTTTGCACCCCAGTATCTCTACTTGCACATCATCATCTGCACATCTATGACTCCAATGTTAATGCTAAATTGTAATTATTTCGCCACTATGGCCTATTTATTGCCTTACCTCCCTAATCTTACTACATTTGTACACACTGTATATAGATTATTATATTGTGTTATTGACTATACGTTTGTTTATCCCATGTGTAACTCTGTGTTGTTGTTTTTGTCGCACTGCTTTGCATTAACTTGGCCAGGTCGCAGTTGTAAATGATAACTTGTTCTCAACTAGCCTACCCAGTTAAATAAAGGTGAACAAATAAATAAATAAAAACACATTTACACTCTTACTGACAGTTGTGGCTGCTTTGTGTGATGTATTGTTGCCTCTACCTTCTTGCCCTTTGTGCTGTTGTCTGTGCCCAATAATGTTCGTACCATGTTTTGTGCTGCTACCATGTTGTGTTGCTAACATGTTGTTGTTATGTTGTGTTGCTACCATGCTGTGTTTTCATGTGTTGCTGCCATGCTATCTTAGGTCTCTCTTTATGTAGTGTTGTCTCTCTTGTTGTGATGTGTGTTTTGTCCTATATTTATATTGTATTTGTTTTGTATTTTTAATCCCCGGCCCCCGTCCCCGCAGGAGGCCTTTTGCTAGTTAAATAAAGGTTATTTACATTTTTTTTTTAAATAGATTCTACCAAATAGCTGTAGGCTTAGTTTTATCACAAGCACTTACAGCTGGGAAGGCTGCAATTTGGACAGCACGTGAGCCAAATACATATTCCATAGAAGGATTTTGGAACCTCTAACCCTGGCACTCTAACTGTTAAACTCATTAGTATACTAACAATGGCTGCCAGTCCTGACTTGAATGGGAACTGCCCATCTATGGATCATATATCTATGGTTGTTTGCAGCTGTCAGTTTGCCTTTCACAAATGTATAAAAACAATTGTGAGAAAAATGTAGGCCTACCATTTGGAAAGTAAATGCTTAATGCTGAAAAGAGTGAACTAATCTGTCTGTAGAAGCAAACTATTTTTTTCACAGCAACTTTCAGCGATTCTGAGCAAACAGCACTTGAGATATTGGCACGAGCGCATCGGGCATTACTGGTGAGTGGCCTATGAATCATTTTCATCATTGGGTGAGTCAGTGTCACTGGAAAGTTTATTTTGTAGCTTAATGTAGCCTACAGTGCATTTGTAAAGTATTCAGAAACCTGGACTTTTTCCACATTTTGTTATGTTTCAGCATTATTCTAGATGTTTTCCCCCACCAATCTACACACAATACCCCATAATATCAAAGCAAAAACAGCTTTTTAGAAATTTGTGCAAATGTATAACAAATTTAAAGCTGAAATATTACGTTTACATACAGTGCCTTGCGAAAGTATTCGGCCCCCTTGAACTTTGCGACCTTTTGCCACATTTCAGGCTTCAAACATAAAGATATAAAACTGTATTTTTTTGTGAAGAATCAACAACAAGTGGGACACAATCATGAAGTGGAACAATATTTATTGGATATTTCAAACTTTTTTAACAAATCAAAAACTGAAAAATTGGGCGTGCAAAATTATTCAGCCCCTTTACTTTCAGTGCAGCAAACTCTCTCCAGAAGTTCAGTGAGGATCTCTGAATGATCCAATGTTGACCTAAATGACTAATGATGATAAATACAATCCACCTGTGTGTAATCAAGTCTCCGTATAAATGCACCTGCACTGTGATAGTCTCAGAGGTCCGTTAAAAGCGCAGAGAGCATCATGAAGATCAAGGAACACACCAGGCAGGTCCGAGATACTGTTGTGAAGAAGTTTAAAGCCGGATTTGGATACAAAAAGATTTCCCAAGCTTTAAACATCCCAAGGAGCACTGTGCAAGCGATAATATTGAAATGGAAGGAGTATCAGACCACTGCAAATCTACCAAGACCTGGCCGTCCCTCTAAACTTTCAGCTCATACAAGGAGAAGACTGATCAGAGATGCAGCCAAGAGGCCTATGATCACTCTGGATGAACTGCAGAATTCTACAGCTGAGGTGGGAGACTCTGTCCATAGGACAACAATCAGTCGTATATTGCACAAATCTGGCCTTTATGGAAGAGTGGCAAGAAGAAAGCCATTTCTTAAAGATATCCATAAAAAGTGTTGTTTAAAGTTTGCCACAAGCCACCTGGGAGACACACCAAACATGTGGAAGAAGGTGCTCTGGTCAGATGAAACCAAAATTGAACTTTTTGGCAACAATGCAAAACGTTATGTTTGGCGTAAAAGCAACACAGCTGAACACACCATCCCCACTGTCAAACATGGTGGTGGCAGCATCATGGTTTGGGCCTGCTTTTCTTCAGCAGGGACAGGGAAGATGGTTAAAATTGATGGGAAGATGGATGGAGCCAAATACAGGACCATTCTGGAAGAAAACCTGATGGAGTCTGCAAAAGACCTGAGACTGGGACGGAGATTTGTCTTCCAACAAGACAATGATCCAAAACATAAAGCAAAATCTACAATGGAATGGTTCAAAAATAAACATATCCAGGTGTTAGAATGGCCAAGTCAAAGTCCAGACCTGAATCCAATCGAGAATCTGTGGAAAGAACTGAAAACTGCTGTTCACAAATGCTCTCCATCCAACCTCACTGAGCTCAAGCTGTTTTGCAAGGATGAATGGGAAAAAAATTCAGTCTCTCGATGTGCAAAACTGATAGAGACATACCCCAAGCGACTTACAGCTGTAATCGCAGCAAAAGGTGGCGCTACAAAGTATTAACTTAAGGGGGCTGAATAATTTTGCACGCCCAATTTTCCAGTTTTTGATTTGTTAAAAAAGTTTGAAATATCCAATAAATGTCGTTCCACTTCATGATTGTGTCCCACTTGTTGTTGATTCTTCACAAAAAAATACAGTTTTATATCTTTATGTTTGAAGCCTGAAATGTGGCAAAAGGTCGCAAAGTTCAAGGGGGCCGAATACTTTCGCAAGGCACTGTATGTAAACGTAATATTTCAGCTTTAAATTTGTTATACATTTGCACAAATTTCTAAAAAGCTGTTTTTGCTTTGATATTATGGGGTATTGTGTGTAGATTGGTGGGGGAAAACATCTAGAATAATGCTGAAACATAACAAAATGTGGAAAAAGTCCAGGTTTCTGAATACTTTACAAATGCACTGTAGGCTACATTAAGCTACAAAATAAACTTTCCAGTGACACTGACTCACCCAATGATGAAAATGATTCATAGGCCACTCACCAGTAATGTCCGATGCGCTCGTGCCAATATCTCAAGTGCTGTTTGCTCAGAATCGCTGAAAGTTGCTGTGAAAAAAATAGTTTGCTTCTACAGACAGATTAGTTCACTCTTTTCAGCATTAAGCATTTACTTTCCAAATGGTAGGCCTGCATTTTTCTCACAATTGTTTTTATACATTTGTGAAAGGCAAACTGACAGCTGCAAACAACCATAGATATATGATCCATAGATGGGCAGTTCCCATTCAAGTCAGGACTGGCAGCCATTGTTAGTATACTAATGAGTTTAACAGTTAGAGTGCCAGGGTTAGAGGTTCCAAAATCCTTCTATGGAATATGTATTTGGCTCACGTGCTGTCCAAATTGCAGCCTTCCCAGCTGTAAGTGCTTGTGATAAAACTAAGCCTACAGCTATTTGGTAGAATCTATTTAAAAAAAAAATGTAAATAACCTTTATTTAACTAGCAAAAGGCCTCCTGCGGGGACGGGGGCCGGGGATTAAAAATACAAAACAAATACAATATAAATATAGGACAAAACACACATCACAACAAGAGAGACAACACTACATAAAGAGAGACCTAAGATAGCATGGCAGCAACACATGAAAACACAGCATGGTAGCAACACAACATAACAACAACATGTTAGCAACACAACATGGTAGCAGCACAAAACATGGTACGAACATTATTGGGCACAGACAACAGCACAAAGGGCAAGAAGGTAGAGGCAACAATACATCACACAAAGCAGCCACAACTGTCAGTAAGAGTGTAAATGTGTTTTTATTTATTTATTTGTTCACCTTTATTTAACTGGGTAGGCTAGTTGAGAACAAGTTATCATTTACAACTGCGACCTGGCCAAGTTAATGCAAAGCAGTGCGACAAAAACAACAACACAGAGTTACACATGGGATAAACAAACGTATAGTCAATAACACAATATAATAATCTATATACAGTGTGTACAAATGTAGTAAGATTAGGGAGGTAAGGCAATAAATAGGCCATAGTGGCGAAATAATTACAATTTAGCATTATCATTGGAGTCATAGATGTGCAGATGATGATGTGCAAGTAGAGATACTGGGGTGCAAAAGAACAAAAAAATAATATGGGGATGAGGTAGTTGGGTGGGCTATTTACAGATGGGTTGTGTACAGGTGCAGAGATCGGTAAGCTGCTCTGACAACTGATGCGTTTAGTTATTGAGGGAGATATGTCTCCAGCTTCAGTGACTTTTGCAATTCATTCCAGTAATTTGCAGCAGAGAACTGGAAGGAAAGGCGGCCAAAGGAAGTGTTGGCTTTGGGGATGACCAGTGAAATATACAGTGCCTTGCGAAAGTATTCGGCCCCCTTGAACTTTGCGACCTTTTGCCACATTTCAGGCTTCAAACATAAAGATATAAAACTGTATTTTTTTGTGAAGAATCAACAACAAGTGGGACACAATCATGAAGTGGAACGACATTTATTGGATATTTCAAACTTTTTTAACAAATCAAAAACTGAAAAATTGGGCGTACAAAATTATTCAGCCCCATTAAGTTAATACATTGTAGCGCCATCTTTTTCTGCGATTACAGCTGTAAGTCGCTTGGGGTATGTCTCTATCAGTTTTGCACATCGAGAGACTGACATTTTTTCCCATTCCTCCTTGCAAAACAGCTCGAGCTCAGTGAGGTTGGATGGAGAGCATTTGTGAACAGCAGTTTTCAGTTCTTTCCACAGATTATCGATTGGATTCAGGTCTGGACTTTGACTTGGCCATTCTAACACCTGGATATGTTTATTTTTGAACCATTCCATTGTAGATTTTGCTTTATGTTTTGGATCATTGTCTTGTTGGAAGACAAATCTCCGTCCCAGTCTCAGGTCTTTTGCAGACTCCATCAGGTTTTCTTCCAGAATGGTCCTGTATTTGGCTCCATCCATCTTCCCATCAATTTTAACCATCTTCCCTGTCCCTGCTGAAGAAAAGCAGGCCCAAACCATGATGCTGCCATCACCATGTTTGACAGTGGGGATGGTGTGTTCAGGGTGATGAGCTGTGTTGATTTTACGCCAAACATAACGTTTTGCATTGTTGCCAAAAAGTTCAATTTTGGTTTCATCTGACCAGAGCACCTTCTTCCACATGTTTGGTGTGTCTCCCAGGTGGCTTGTGGCAAACTTTAAACTACACTTTTTATGGATATTTTTATGAAATGGCTTTCTTCTTGCCACTCTTCCATAAAGGCCAGATTTGTGCAATATACGACTGATTGTTGTCCTATGGACAGAGTCTCCCACCTCAGCTGTAGATCTCTGCAGTTCATCCAGAGTGATCATGGGCCTCTTGGCTGCATCTCTGATCAGTCTTCTCCTTGTATGAGCTGAAAGTTTAGAGGGACGGCCAGGTCTTGGTAGATTTGCAGTGGTCTGATACTCCTTCCATTTCAATATTATCGCTTGCACAGTGCTCCTTGGGATGTTTAAAGCTTGGGAAATCTTTTTGTATCCAACTCCGGCTTTAAACTTCTTCACAACAGTATCTCGGACCTGCCTGGTGTGTTCCTTGTTCTTCATGATGCTCTCTGCGCTTTTGACGGACCTCTGAGACTATCACAGTGCAGGTGCATTTATACGGAGACTTGATTACACACAGGTGGATTGTATTTATCATCATTAGTCATTTAGGTCAACATTGGATCATTCAGAGATCCTCACTGAACTTCTGGAGAGAGTTTGCTGCACTGAAAGTAAAGGGGCTGAATTATTTTGCACGCCCAATTTTTCAGTTTTTGATTTGTTAAAAAAGTTTGAAATATCCAATAAATGTTGTTCCACTCCATTATTGTGTCCCACTTGTTGTTGATTCTTCACAAAAAAGTACAGTTTTATATCTTTATGTTTGAAGCCTGAAATGTGGCAAAAGGTCGCAAAGATCAAGGGGGCCGAATACTTTCGCAAGGCACTGTACCTGCTGGAATATACCTGCTCAAGTTGCTTCGTGGGGTGCATGTTGGCTGGGGTAGGGGTAGCCAGGTGGAAAGTATGGACGGCTGTTGAAAAATGCTTATTGAAATTCTCGATTATCGTGGATTTATCAGTGTTGACAGTGTTTCCTAGTCTCAGTGCAGTGGGAAGCTGGAAGGAGGTGCTCTTATTCTCCATGAACTTTACAGTGTCCCAAAACATTTTGGAATTAGTGCTACAGGATGCAACTTTCTGTTTGAAAAGCTAGCCTTTGCTTTCCTAACTGACTGTGTATATTGGTTCCTGACTTCCCTGAAAAGTTGCATATCCCGGGGGCTATTCGATGCTAATTCAGAACTCCACAGGATCTTTTTGTGCTGGTCAAGGGCAGTCAAGTCAGGAGTGAACCAGGGGCTATATCTGTTCTTAGTTCTACATTTTCTGAACAGGGCTTGCTTATTTAAAATGATGAGAAAAGCACTATTAAAGAACAACCAGGCATCCTTTACTGACAGGATGAGGTCAATATCCTTCCTGGATAACCTGGGCCAGGAGTCTTTTGAGTCTTTGAATGAAGAGATTGAGATAAAACTGTCCAGTTTGAGTGTTTGTTGCAGTTCGTTCCAGTTGCTAGCTGCAGCGAACTGAAAAGAGGAGCGACTCAGGGATATGTTTGCTTTGGGGACCATTAACCTTTCTGGCGCAGGCGTTCCGGTAGCGACCCACCTCGATCCGGTGAAATTGCAGAGCGCCAAATTCAAAATACAGAAATAGCCATAATAAAATAAAATAAAATAGCCATAAAAAATACAAGTGTTAGAAATCGGCTTAAAGATTAACTTATTGTTAACTTCTTTGGGACTGGGGAGCAGTATTGAGTAGCTTGGATGAATAAGGTGCCCAGAGTAAACTGCCTGCTACTCAGGCCCAGTTGCTAATATATGCATAGTATTAGTAGATTTGGATAGAAAACACTCTGAAGTTTCTAAAACTGTTTGATGTCTGTGAGTATAACAGAACTCATATGGCAGGCAAAAACCTGAGAAAAAATCCAACCAGGAAGTGGGAAATCTGAGGTTTGTAGTGTTTCAAGTCATTGTCTATCGAATATACAGTGTCTATGGGGTCATATTGCACTTCCTAAGGCTTCCACTAGATGTCAACAGTCTTTAGAATGTTGTTTGAGACTTCTACTGTGAAGGAGGGGGGAATGAGAACTGATTGAGTCAGGGATCTGGCAGAGTGCCATGGGCTGATCATGCGCGCTCACGTGAGCGTTAGCTGCGTTCCTTCACATTTCTACAGACAAAGGAATTCTCCGGTTGAAACATTATTGAGGATTTATGATAAAAACATCCTAAAGATTAATTCTATACTTCGTTTGACATGTTTCTACGAACTGTAACATTACTTTTCGTCTGAACTTTCGCCTGGACGTGCCCGTGCCTTGTGAGTTTGGATTGTGTACTAAACGCGCGAACAAAAAGGAGGTATTTGGACATAAATGATGGACTTTATCGAACAAATCAAACATTTATTGTGGAACTGGGATTCCTGGGAGTGCATTATGTAGAAGATCATCAAAGGTAAGTTAATATTTATAATGCTATTTCTGACTTCAACATACATGTATTGTGTAACATGAAGTCCTATGAGTGTCAGCTGATGAAGATCATCAAAGGTTAGTGATTAATTTTATCTTTATTTCTGCTTTTTGTGACTCCTCTCTTTGGCTGGAAAAATGGCTGTGTTTTTCTGCGACTAGGTACTGCGTTTGGTGTGCTTTCGTCGTAAAGCCTTTTTGAAATCGGACACGGTGGCTGGATTTACAGCAAGTTTATCTTTAAAATGGTGTAAAATACTTGTATGTTTGAGGAACTTTAATTATGGGATTTCTGTTTTTTTGTATTTGGCGCCCTGCAATTTCACTGGCTGTTGGCGAGGTGGGACGCTATCGTCCCACATATCCCAGAGAGGTTAATCCAGCCGCTTTGTCAGATTTCAAAAAGGCTTTACGGCGAAAGCATACCATGCGATTATCTGAGGACAGCGCCCCACGTACAAAAGCATACAAACATTTTACAACCAAGTAAAGGAATTACAAAAATCAGAAATAGCGATAAAATTAATCACTTACCTTTGAAGATCTTCATATGGTTGCAGTCACAAGAGTCTCAGCTACACAATAATTGTTTGTTTTGCTCGATAAAGTCCCTCTTTATATCCCAAAAACTCGTTTTCGCCATTCGTTTTCGCCTGCCATGTCAGTTCTGTTATACTCACAGACATTATGTTAACAGTTTTGGAAACTTGAGAGTATTTTCTATCAAAATCTACCAATTATATGCATATCCTAGCTTCTGGGCCTGAGTAACAGGCAGTTTACTTTGGGCATGCTTCTCATCCAGATGTCAAAGTACTGCCCCAAAGCCATAAGAAGTTAACAGAATGTGACTGGCAGAATGGGTGTTGAATGTAGAGGATGAGGGCTGCAGTGGATATCTCAGATAGGGGGGAGTGAGGCCTAAGAGGGTTTTATAAATAAGCATCAACCAGTGGGTCTTGCGACGGGTATACAGAGATGACCAGTTTACAGAGGAGTATAGAGTGCAGTGATGTGTCCTATAAGGAGCATTGGTGGGAAATCTGATGGCCGAATGGTAAAGGACATCTAGCCGCTCGAGAGCACCGTTACCTCCAGATCTATACATTTTGTCTCCGTAATCTAACATGGGTAGGATGGTCATCTGAATCGGGGTTAGTTTGGCAGCTGGGGTGAAAGAGGAGCGATTATGATAGAGGAAACCAAGACTAGATTTAACTTTAGCCTGCAGCTTTGATATGTGCTGAGAGAAGGACAGGGCACCGTCTAGCCATACTCCCAAGTACTTGTATGAGGTGACTACCTCAAGCTCTAAACCCTCAGAGGTAGTAATAACAACTGTGGGAAGAGGGGCATTCTTCTTACCAAACCACATGGCCTTTGTTTTGGAGGTGTTCAGAACAAGGTTAGGGGTAGAGAAATATTGCTGGACACTAAGAACACTTTGTTGTAGAGCATTTAACACAAAATCCGGTGAGGCGGCCAGCTGAGTATAAGACCGTATCATCTGCATATAAATGTATGAGAGAGCTTTATACTGCTTACTTCCCACTGCTATGCTACCACCACACGTGCGCTACAAAAACACCTGCCTCTTGCTAGGTACACTGGAACTAAAGAGTAACTACACACTAAACATCTACATAAAGTGGTCTCTTGATGTGGTTTCAGCATTGTTGTGGCCTTAAAACATAAAATTGAGTTTTTTTAAAAATAATAATAAAAAAGTGTAATTTTGAGAGCGAAAACCTGAAGAAAAAAACAGAAACAAAACCTGGAAAAACTAAACGGAGAAAACAGAATTTGGGGAAAATAAAACAGATTTGATAATGGTAGCATATCTTTAGTCATGGCTCCCCTTTACACATTCACACCGTCATCTGTTTTCCAGTCTGCTGGTGGCGTGGGCCTCTACCGAGAAATGGTGTGTTACTATGACATAGTTACTATGACAGCGTTACGTTGACGGGTGGAACAGGCCGGATCTGAGGCAAAATGTGGTGTGTAGGTGAGGGCTTCCGGAATGGAAATCTGGAGAGGTCACATCTGCTAGAAAGAGAGGGAGAATAAAAATATATTCTTACGAGAACTAGACTGTATCTAACTAAAGGGATGAGAGGGGAAAGAGAGTGGGGGGTGGGTTAGGGGTGAGGAGGAGATGAAGAACAGATGAGGGAAAGAGGGGGGGGTGTATGGGGGAGGAAGTGGGAAGGAAGATATTAGAGCGAATGTGTGTGTGTGTGTGTGTGGGGAAGGTATGGGAGATAGATGGGAGTGGGGAGAAGTTTCCAATAGGTAGAGGCCCTCTCCTCGATAGAGCTCTAGTGTGATGCTCTATTCCTGGCCTAGCGACTATACACCACCCTGGGAGTGTGTGTAGCTACTCTCAGACCATCAATTTAGAATCATATCAAACCTCCGTCATTGTAACAGTCCATCGCTAAGCTATACACAGTACCAACATGCTGAGCCAATGGCGTTTAGTTCAACAGCATCTGCAGAATAATTATCACTGCTCTTAAAGTTATTTTTTACTTGTGAAGATCATAATTTATGGCCGTTGTCTTCCCTACTCTAGTTGAAAGCAAGTCCCTTCGTATAAGAGTGTCTGTTAAATTGCTGAAATGTTCCTTTCGAATTTAAAGAAGCCACACAGCATGGCTAGAGCGGGGGGAAACCACTCTTATTTTTGTTCTAATTGTGTCTCTGGTGATTTTGTGGTGGTGGTGGTGTGATAACTACCACAGTGAGGTTTACAGAGCTGGGTGTGTTAGCTGTTAACTAGCTTTTAGCTTCTATGGCAGGGCTAATCAACCCTCCTGCTGAAGCGCTATGGCGGGGATTTGCATGTTTTTACTCCTACCATGCTTTGGGGTAGTGCTGGAGCAAAAGCCTGCATACTCAGAATGTTCTATATCTCTCTCTCTTACTCCCTCACTCTGTCACAGCTTGGGTGTCTCTGTGCTGGGCTCTCCTGTCAGCTAGCCAGCAGTATGATGGAGACGCTACACCATAAAACTCATAAATCTGCAAACAGACTCATTCGTTTAAGAGAGTCTTTAATGTTTGTGTGGGGTTGAGTTATGGGCGGCATTAATGAAGGGCATTAATGATGTCTTCATAAACCTCCCGCTCTACTCTTCACCGTTACATACCTCCCTCTCTGGGTCACCATTCTCTCACTCTCACACTCTCTCACTCTCACACACACACTGGCTGCCAGCTCCGAAGGACAGATCTCATTATGGAGTCGGACCCTCAGTAATGTCCACACACGCACCTTTCCTCACTGCCATCTACAGTAATGTCCAGGTCTAGTGTATCGTCAGGTTGTTCTGCCATAAAGCACGGAGGTTATGTGTTACAGAGTATTTTTTTTACAGCTCTCCTTTTTGTTAGTCTCTCACGGTGTGTGTCTGTGGGTTGGAACGGTCTCATCACACCTAAACACAAGATCCATCTTCCCAATGAGACTTTAACACTGTGACACTGACCGGCAGGCTGGAAGCAAATGGTGTTCTGTTTCCTGGCCAGGAGGTGTTCTGGATATGGGGTTATGCTGCGTTCACGTGCTAGTCGGAACTAGGAAACTGACATTTCTGACTCGCTGATTTTTTGAACGCGGCGCGTGTATAACTTTAACCAGTTAGCTAGTCGGACATTTAAGAGTTTCCAAGTTCCGACTAGCACATGTACAGCGACAAAGGGGTTAAGGCCAGGACACTGTACGCAGTCGGAGCCGGCAGAGTGTTGCAGTGTCATTTTACGTCACAAAATGGGAAGCTCCTTGTTGTGCGCACAAACCTACTACGAACAAGTGCGCCACATGAAATTGGCAACACAACGTATACAATTAATGGGCAGTATTGAGAAAGCTTCGCAGTGGAAGTCCCGCCCCTGTGTCGACTTCACATGCTTTCTGGTATTTATAAACATGGAAGCAATGGACATGCTGCTACTGCTATTCTACTTGCATATTTGCTTTGATTTCGACATTCCTTATGCAAAATTAAATCTCCGTCCAATTTTGAGGATCGTCTGTCCGAGGAGGTGAGACGATACGAGCACCTCTGTAAAATTATTTGGTGCGGTTGTATACGGACCATAACGCAAAGTCAACAGCTGGGGGGAGATAGCACAACATTTAAAAAATGTTTCTTTATTTAACTAGACAGCCTACCCCGACCAAACCCGGACGACGCTGGGCTAATTGTGTGAACGCCCTATGGAACTACCAATCACAGCCAGATGTGATACAGCCTGGATTCGAACTAGGGACTGTAGTGACACCTCTTGCACTGAGATACAGTGTCTTAAAATGCTGCGCCACTCGGGAGCATCGACATGGAGACAGATTCGGGACCCGGTATGTTCACAGTCTGATAAAGGAGGAAGAGACCAGGAATGGGACTGCGCCGATTGTCCAACAATTGGGTTGGCTTCCTGTTTATGTAAAACATTGTCCGACAGACACCAATATACCAGATACAATATGTACGGTTGTGTTTGTGCGTGTTTGTGACCTAAAACAAGTTGTGTGCTCAGGACATTTGTAAAGATGTTGGCGTTTTACATGTTTTTTCTGTATAGTTTTTTTCCCTTCTAATTCACAAGTTATGTTGGTAGGTCATTTACTGGGGGTATGTTGCGTGTTTTATCATTCACGTGTTAAGGTGTACATTAATTTACTGGTGGTTTGCCTTTGTGGATCTGGTCTTATTCCCCCATGTCTTATGCACAATATTCCCACTGCACCTGCACTGTTTGTCACGTCTTATTTGCACCTTGTGTTTTACATTGCGCTATTTTCCCCTTGTTACATTTTGTTACTGTAACCCATAATGACAAAGTGACAACGCGTTTTCAGAAATGTTTGCGTATTTATTGAAAATGAAATGCTGTATCTCATTTACGTAAGTATTCACACCCCTGAGTCAATATAAGTCAGAATCCTCTTTGGCAGCGATTACAGCTGTGAGTCTCTGGGTAAGTCTCTAAGAGCTTTGCACACTTGAAAAACTGCCCAGTTGTTAACAATTACAAGCATACCCTTAACATGATGCAACCACCACTATGCTTGAAAATATGGATAGTGGTACTCAGTAATGTGTTGTGTTGGATTTGCCCACAACATAACACTTTGTATTCACGACATAAAGTTAATTGTTTTGGTCATTTCCCCCCCAGCATTAATTTAGTGCCTTGTTGCAAACAGGATGCATGTTTTGGAATATTTGTATTCTGTACAGGCTTCCTTCTTTTCCCTCCGTCAATTAGGTTTGTATTGTGAAGTACCTACAATGTTGTTGATTCTTCCTCAGTTTTCTCCTACAACAGCCATTAAACGCTAACTATTTTAAAGTCACCATTGGTTTCCTTCCTCTCCAGCAACTGAGTTAGGAAGGAGGTCTGTATCTTTGTAATGACTGGGTGTACTGATACACCATCCAAAGTGTAATTAATAACTTCACCTTGCTCATGGATATTCAGTGTCTGCTTCTTTTACCCATCTACCAATAGGTTCCCTTCTTTGCTATGCATTGGAAAACCTCCCCGGTATTTGTGCTTGAATCTGTGTTTGAAATTCACTGCTCGACTGATGGACCTTACAGATAAATGTATGTGTGGGGTACAGAGACGAGGTAGTCATTCAGAAATCATGTTGAACACTATTATTGTAGTCCATGCAACTTATTATGAGACCTGTTAAGCACAGTGTTACTCCTGAACTAAATTATTTAGGCTTGCCATAACAAGGGGGTTGAATATTTACTCAAGACATTTCAGATTTGGATCTTTAATTAGTTTGTCAAAATTTCTAAAAACATAATTCCACTTTGACATTATAGGGGTATTGTATGTAGGCCAGTGACACTTTTATATATATATATATATATATCAGGCTGTAACACAACAAAATGTGGAAAAAGTCAAGTGTTTTAAATAGTTTCTGAAGGCACCGTAGATGGGACGGCAAGGATGCCATTGCAGCGACAGGAATAAACATCTCTCCGGTAAGAAGACGGGCGGGGGTGTATGTTTCATGATTAATTACTCATGGTGTAATTGTAACACTGTACAGGAACTCAAGTCCTTTTGTTCACCTGACCTAGAATTCCTCACAATCAAATGCCGACCGTAACATTTCCCAAGAAAACACTCCTCGGTTATCGTCACAGCCGTGTATATCCGCCCGCAAGCAGATACCAAGACGACCATCAAGGAACTTCACTGGATTTGATGCAAACTGGAAACCATATATCCTAAGGATTTGTTAGCTTTGTTAATGTGAGAACAAGGCTACCTGTGAGGACAGAGGCTGGGAGACAAGAAGCAAGTACAGGGACTGAACATTTAATAAATAACATGAAACAAACAGGGACAGCGTCTGGACAGGGGAAACATAACAACAATAATGCAGACACGGGGAAAACACAGATAAAGGGGAGGCAATCAAATAAAGGTGGGGTTCAGGTGAGTCCAATGATGCGCTGCTGCGTGTGATGGTGACCTGTGATGAAGCTCAGATGCACATAACAATGGTGAAGGCAGTCTGGCATCCTCGAGTACCAGAGAGTGGGAGCAGGCGTGACACTACCTACAGTGAGGAAAAACAGTATTTGATCCCCTGCTGATTTTGTATGTTTCCTCACTGACAAAGAAATGATCAGTCTATCATTTTAATGGTAGGTTTATTTGAACAGTGAGACAGAATAACAACAAAAAAATCCAGAAAAAACGGGGCAAGACCCTGCGAAGAGGATGTATGGCATAACTGTGATATAACACCGTTTTTGTTCTGTGACGTTCGATGGGCATTTAAGGTGTGACCGGTGATCTGATAGGGGACAGGCGTCAAAGGTGTGTGTCTGTGTGTGTGTGTGTGCGTGGTAGGTGCGCCTCTCTCACCTCCCCTCGGGGACAGGTGCTAAAGTGTGAGAGCTGAGGAGTGTGGGAAGCTGAGTTCCCATCTCAGACCTGTGAAAAGAGACACTAGAGCATGTCTCCACCAATCTGCTCCCGGCAGCATGGGCTGACAGGGTAGTGGTGACCCGACCTTTTCTCACCTTTTCTTTTCATTGTTTATTTTTTTACATAACCACTATTGTTCCTCTTGACCCTCTCTTTTTTCCCCTCTTACAGTTCCCCACCTGAAGAGTTGATGGTTGTGGGTTGATCCATTGGAGCGCCCTCTACAGCCAGCCCTGTACCAGTAGCCCTTGCCATTCCAGTACTGTACCAGTTAAGCTATACCAGTGCCATTATGTTGTTGTCTCGCTGGTCTCTGCTGCTACTCTGGTCTCTACTGGTTCTACTGGTCCAGTCCCCCCTAACCCAGTCCAGACCAGCTGCTTCCCTCAGTGACACTGACAGTGACACAGGTAAGAGACATGGACCACATAAAAGATGTTAAATTCTCTCCTCCTTTCTTTCTTTCTTGCTTGCTCTCTCTCCCTCTCTCTCTCTCTCTCGGCAGGGCTGCGTCTCATTAGCCTTTTGTGTGTGCGTGCGTGCGCTTCCGTTTTGCTCGCTTGTGTGCGTTTTAACGTGTGCTTACTCTCCCTCTTTCTTATTTGATCTCTTTCATGCCAGGCTGAGGGTTCTGGGTTCAGGCTGCTTCCATGATGGTTCAATCCCACTGACTCTGTTCCGCTGTCTGGAACTGCTCAGTTAGCAGTGGGTCTTTATTCTGAGACAGAGGACAGAACACACTCTTCAATTTGGGGATGTGGAGGCTCTTTATTGGTCTAGAAAGGACCTCAGTCTTCAAGGTTTGTCCATTTAGTTAAAAAAACTGAGGATGTTTACAGGGATTCTTTCATGGCGCAACCACGGTTTAGCTTCTCCACCGCTGGCTATGGTGTACATATCCTGTCCACGCACGCACATGCACACAGTTGGTTGGATGTGGAACAGAAAGGCTGTGTTTGGTAGGAAAGGATGAATGCTGTCTGAAAGGAGGTGTTTTTGTTCCCTCTATTGGTGAGTTGTGTAACCACCGGCCATCCTAAACCAGCCCTAACACCATGGTGTGTGTGTGTGTGCGTGCTTGCAAATGTGTGTTTGATACTGTTGTTTTGAAACGCATCAAATTCTTGTTTTTCTCTCAGTCAAAAACACCAAAAATGTCACTTCTGCTGCAAACAATTTTGCCATACACGAAGGCTGTTTCCAATTTTCTATCTCTGTCTCGCTGCTTCTTTCAAATAAAGCTGTTGGTCTTTGGATTTCAACCACCTCCCCCTGCTCTGCTCTTGTTTAGTGGATTCCGTTCTTCTTTTCAGTTATTCTATCCTTGTTTGTTTGTATCTATTCTCTCTCTCCAACTCTCTCTCTGTCTATCTTTGACAACCTTTCATTAGGAATGTTCCCCCTGCCACGAGCAGACCGTATTCAGGACTTCCCATAATGCAGTTTCTGTAAACCTCTCCCTGTAGATTACAGACCTGCTGTGGTGAGGCTGGGAGCTGGGATTCTGGAATGGTCTATGTCACTCTGTGGTGGTGATGATTATGGACCTAATCTCTCTAGATTACAGTAGATATGATGATGAGTCGTGCTTTCTCTGGTCGCAATCCTGCTGAGATGTGGGGAGGGAAGGGACCTGCGGCAGAAAATGCCCTTAGTAATGTAGTAGTTCTATATTGTGTAGAAATCAATATATACATTCTGCTGGGAGATGGAAAGGGATGTGTGGTAGAATATATCCCTGCTTATAGTAATCACTGATCTGACGTGGCTGGATCTGTGAATGCTGTGGACTGGAACCCTATCAGACTGTGTCTAATGGTAGAAGGAAAAGGGCTTTTTTCTTATTCAACATATTCAAACAGGACCCATTATTAAAGTTCTGGAGCCCTCCTTCCTCAACTCACCCTCACACCCATCCTTGCCCTTTTGTTTGCAGCCATTTGTCAGGATGAAGGTGCTGATGATTTAGTGTGTTTGTTTATCTCTGAGCTTGGGGTTAGGGAGCTACGTGGGAACTCTGAAGGAGCGGTGGTGCGTGCGCTGTGGCGACAGTCGAGGCACCTTAAAAAGGGGTGAAAAGGTTAATCTTTATGCCGTTTCCATTCTCACTCAGCAGACCCCCACAGAGTAACCTTGTCTCAGCCCTTCCTGTTTGCGCACACACACACACACACACACACACACACACACACACACACACACACACACACACACACACAGTCTTGTACAGCTAACCTTGTGGGGAAACACAATTCAGTCCCATTCAAAATCCTATTTTCCCTAACCCTAACCCTAAACCTAACCCGTACTCTTACCCTAACTTTGACTCTAAATGTACTATTTATGTATTGTTATTTTGCCATCACTAGCACATTCAAGCCCGCTGCCTATATACATAGCCACTTTAATAAATGCAACACTAGTCACTTTAATAATGTTAAAATATTTTGCATTACTCATCTCATGTATTATTTTTATTTTTTAAATGTTATTTAACCTTTATTTAACTAGGCAAGTCAGCTAAGAACAAATTCTTATTTTCAACGACGGCCTGGGAACAGTGGGTTAACTGCCTGCATTTTATTCTGTTCTATCCTGCTGTATCTTAGTCCATGTCTCTCTGACATCGCTCATCCATATTTATATATTCTTCATTCCATTCCTTTATTTAGATTTGTGTATATTGGGTATATGTTGTGAAATTGTTAGATATTACTTGTTAGATATTACTGCACTGCTGGAGCTAGAAACACAAGCATTTCACTACACCTGCAATAGCATCTGCTAAACACGTGTATGTGACCAATAAAATTAGATGTTGATTTGAAACCTTACCCTAGCTCCTAACCCTTAATGTAATACTAACACTAATTCTAAGCTTAACCCTAAACTTCCTAGAAATAGCATTTGATCTTGTCGTGACCAACAAAATGTCTCCAGTTGGTCAACTGGTCCCCACAAGAATAGTTAAACACACACACACACACACACACACACACACTGGTTTCTAACTATAGTTTACATACTCGTTTGAGAACGACAGCAATACTGAAAGTGTTTCTCTCTCTCTCCATAGCTGACATGCTTACATCGTCGGAGGATGAAGACGATGATGAAGAGTCTTCCTCAGAGGAAAATAAACTGTACAACAACCAGAAGCTCCAACGTAAGCCCCTTCCTCTCACCTCTTTCCCCCAAACCTTGCCTGTCACTCACCCTTCGCTCCCTCTAACTTGATTAGTATGAAAAAGTAGGAGCCCCAAAAAATGTATATTGAATCCAAAGTTAGAAATATAAATGCCTCTCTCTCTCTAGCGGTGGCTCCTCAGTGGGTGACTCCAGACAAGATGGAAAAGAGGCTCCATGCCGTTCCTGCCAGTAAGACTGTTAAATTCCGTTGCCAGGCGACTGGTAATCCCACTCCAACTTTGCGGTGGTACAGGAATGGAAAAGAGTTCAGGAGAGACCAGCGGATTGGAGGCTTCAAGGTATGTATGTTTTTACAGCCCTCTGCTGCATAGTGTGTTGTCTGTATAGTGCGTCATCGGTAAAGTCAGCAGGTAAATAGCATACCTTAAAAGTAAAGATTACAGTGCCAAGGGGTAGAATGTATAAAAATAACAGCAGAGGTCCAAGCACTGAACCTTGGGGAATACCAAATGTCACTTATTTCTACTTTACAAAATTTCAATCACAAACACCACACCAAATGTTTATTTTTCTTGGTTATTCTTATGTTTTCACTCCCTGACTTTCTCTCTCACCCCCTCCCTCTTTCAGCTCAGAGACCACATGTGGACTATAATAATGGAGTCTGTGGTTCCGTCTGATAAAGGCAACTACACATGTCTGGTGGAGAACAAGCATGGCAGCCTCACACACACCTACCAGCTGGACGTAGTGGGTCAGTATGTGTGTGTGTGTGTGTTTACTTCTGATATGCATACATGGAGAGATGTGTATGTATATGTGTGTGTTTGCGTCACTCACGTTGCATGTGTGTTTGTGTGTTCTAGAACGTTCCCCTCACAGGCCCATCCTCCAGGCAGGCCTGCCAGCTAATCGTACGGCAGTGGTGGGTAGTGACGTAGAGTTTGTCTGTAGAGTGTTCAGCGACCCTCAGCCCCACATCCAGTGGCTCAAACGCATCACCATTAACGGCAGCAGAGTGGGGACAGACGGACTACCCTACGTACGTGTACTGAAGGTACACACACACACACACACACATATATCTACGTACAAATTCTGAAGGTTAACACACACTGTACCCACGAGGGCTACCCCCACATAAACATCTCTCTATCGCCCTCAGACTGCAGGGTTTAACACCACAGACAGGGAGATGGAGGTGTTTACTCTGAGGAACGTGTCTGTGGAGGATGAGGGAGAGTACACCTGTCTGGCAGGAAACTCAATAGGAATGTCTCACCACTCTGCCTGGCTCAGTGTGATCAAAGGTACACACACATAAATGTACTCGATTATTCTTAACCTTTGCAGACCAATGTGCTTTACAAATGTGCACTCAAAATGGAAGAGAAGAAACAAACAAAAATGACAATAAAATAAAAACCATTGACTTCCTCCTCTGCAGACGTGCCTCCCTCCCCTGTACCGTCTCAGGCCTACCTGCAGATTTTCATCTACTGTGTCGGCTTCTTCATCATCATGCTCCTAATCGCCATAGCGACCGCCTGCCGATTACGCTGCTCCCCGAAGAAGAGCGACTTCAGTAGCCAGCTGGCTGTTCATAAACTGGCGAAGAGCATTCCCCTACGCAGACAGGTAGCGCACACACACACATATACACACATATACACACATATACACACATACACACACATACACACACATATACACACATATACACACATATACACACATATACACACATATACACACATACACACACATACACACACATACACACACATACACACATATACACACATATACACACATATACACACATATACACACATATACACACATATACACACATACACACACATATACACACATATACACACATATACACACATATACACACATATACACACATACACACATATACACACATATACACACATATACACACATATACACACATGCCCGTAAACCACGATCGTATGATGCGTAACATTTCCCTGAGAACTAATCCCTGGGTTTAGTTCAGCAGACGGACCGCTTACCATATCCTCTCTCACAGCCTCCCCCTCTCTTTCTCTAGGTGTCAGTAGACTCCTCTTCCTCTCTGCAGTCTGGGGTGTGTCTGGTCAGACCCTACCGCCTCTCCAGCGGAGCCACGCCCAACCTGGCCGGCGTGTCAGAATATGAGCTGCCTGCGGACCCGCTCTGGGAGCTGTCACGAGACAGGTACTAGAAGGCTTATATCCCTGCATAGAGAATACACAACCTATAGTTTAGGGAATACATAACCCTGCATATGGCATACATAATCTGCATAAGGTGTTTATAACTTAACCAAGGGGATTCATAACGTCCATGAACAAGACATTCATTTTATTTATTTTTCACCTTTATTTAACCCGGTTGAGAACAAGTTCTCATTTACAACTGCGACCTGGCCAAGATATAGCAAAGCAGTGTGAACAGACAACAGCACAGCGTTACACATGGGAAAAACAAACGTAGTCAATAACACAATAGAAAAAGTCTATATACAGTGTGTGCAAATGAGGTAAGATTAGGGAGGTAAGGCAATACATAGGCCGTAGTGGCGAAGTAATTACAATTTAGCAATTAAACACTGGAGTGATAGATGTGCAGAAGATGAATGTGCAAGTAGAGATACTGGGGTGCAAAGGAGCAAAATAAATAAATAACAATATGCCGTGCGTGTCTGTGTTGTAGGCTGTCTCTGGGGAAGCCACTGGGTGAAGGATGTTTTGGTCAGGTGGTGCTAGCAGAGGCTGCAGGTCTGGACAGAGAAAAACCCTCCCGTCTCACCATGGTCGCAGTGAAGATGCTTAAATGTTTGTGAGACTACTGCTAGCTACTTCTTGAAATATATTCCTAAAATTTGAGGAGCAAATTAGAATAAACGTAGATTTTGGTATTGTCATTTCTAACCTTGAAAACGGTGTGCGCATTGGTTGATATTGATGTGATGTCACGTCCTATTTCCTGTGTAGCGGACGCCACAGAGAAGGACCTGAGTGATCTGATCTCTGAGATGGAGATGATGAAGATGATCGGGAAACACAAGAATATCATCAACCTGCTTGGAGCCTGCACACAGGACGGTAAGACTGGCGCTGTGTGTGTGCATGTGTGTGTGCGTGCATGCGTATGAGCAGAATGGCAAACCATAAGTACAAAGAGGCACAGTACAAAGGGATAAAGATAACAGCAGGGGTCCAAGCACTGAACCTTGGCGAACACCCAAATGTTACATTACAAGTAGGGTTTGGCGGTATCCAGATTTTCACATCGTCATACCGTCCTTCTCTCATCTCTGGATTTATGGTATTACCGTCTTAGTACCGTCTTAGTGCTGAAAAGGCCATTGGGCATCCATTACCAGAATGCTAACAAAAATAGCACAAACTAATAGCGTATTTCAATAGAGGCTGTTAGCTAAATATGCTAACGAGCGCAAACAAAATAAACTAATTACAAAGACATGCAATCCAGCTTATACAGTTATACAAGTATAGGTAGTAGCTACTGAATGTAATTTCTGTTTCGCTTGTAAAAGTCCACACGCATGTGAACTAGAGACGTTGTGAAAATGAGCAAAGTTTTGACGCATGCTTGTCTGAAGGAAGAACCGTACTGGCTCTGGAGCAGTATGTGTCCACGCTGTGTCTGTGTGGAGTTTGGAGTTGCTATGGTAACGGGCCTGCCTGCTCTGCTGCGAATGGAGGGGAGAAAAAATAAACGCAAAGAAATCAAGATGGCAGCAGTGCCAGCTTTACAGACAACTCATCCAAAGCACTTTGACTTCTCAAACATGACAGAACGTGTCTCTTTATTAACTCAGCCACTTACTGTGCTAACTAGCCAGTTAAACCAGCTCCTGTATTCTCCCGTTGTGCTATTTACAAACAAATACATGACTGGCTGAACATTTCTGGGGAACTACGGTAAGCTTCATAATGTAAAACAATGCGACAGGTGAAATGAAGAACGCAATCTGCTTTATCTCCTAGATTACTGAGCGAGTTGACTGCAGGTATTTAAAAGTAGCTACAAATATTCTTAATTTATCTTGTCTTTTTCAGAATACCTCTGTATACGCTACATACGGTATACCGCCCGAGCCTAATTATAACCCTCTTCTCTCTCCAGGCCCTCTCCACGTGGTGGTAGAGTATGCATCTCAGGGCAACCTGAGAGAGTACCTGCGGTGTCGGAGGCCTGTGGGTCTGGAGTACTGGTCTGGGCCTACCCAGGCCCCCTTGGACACCCTGGAGGTCAGGGAGCTGGTGTCTGCTGCCTATCAGGTGGCAAGGGGCATGGCTTACCTCGCCTCACAGAAGGTCAGAGAAGAGACTAGTGTTATTGTCTCTCTCTCTCTCTCTCTCTCTCACTCTCTCTTCGTCTGCATCTATTCTCTTCTGTTACTCTACTTCTCTCTTTCTCCTTGAAGTGTGGACATTTGTGCCTGTCAATAAATTAATCAATCGATGGTTTGTTTTGTAGTGTATCCACAGGGACTTGGCAGCCAGGAATGTGTTGGTGACAGAGGACAATGTGATGAAAATCGCAGACTTTGGGCTGGCCAGAGACATCCATCACATAGACTACTACAAGAAGACCACCAACGTGAGTGACTTGGTCAAAATGGAGCAGGTGTGACTTAAACACAGACAGACGGACATATAGGTGGTTTAACCCCTCGTTTTCCTCCCAGGGTCGCCTGCCAGTGAAATGGATGGCACCGGAGGCTCTGTTCGACCGCATCTACACACACCAGAGTGACGTGTAAGTCTCGCCCTCCTAACATTTCATAGACGTTACGTTCTGTTGCGCCGTGGCTTTACGCTGATCCATCATGTTATGTACCTGTAGGTTTCTTTTCAAGCCCAGCAATAACTGTCCCTGATAAAGTGATAGTTCACTGTATTGAATTCTGTGTGTGTGTGTGTGTGTGTTTGTGTTGCAGGTGGTCGTTTGGTGTGTTGATGTGGGAGATCTTCACTCTAGGAGGCTCTCCCTACCCTGGTGTCCCCGTGGAGGAGCTGTTCAAACTGTTGAAGGAGGGACATCGTATGGACAGACCAGCCGCCTGCACAGAGGAGCTGTGAGTACACGCCGAAACACACACACAGACAGTACAATGTCCTCGCAAGTATAGTGATACAAGTATAATAAATGTCCTTGCACGTATAGCAATGCAAATGCACTGTCTGTTCTGGCCCTGTGGTGTTTGTTCCCAGGTACATGGTGATGAGAGACTGCTGGCATGCTGTTCAGTCTCACAGGCCAACCTTCAAACAACTGGTAGAGGATCTGGATCGCATGCTCTCACTCATGGCCAACCAGGTAAAAACACACACACACACACACAGTGTCATTTTCGTATCATTTGAATTGTTCCCCTGAACATGTCCTCTCTGTCTCTGCTCTCTCTCTAGGAGTATTTGGATCTGTCCATCCCTGCGGTCCAGTATTCTCTAGTGGGTCCAGACACCAGCAGCTCCTCTGACTCGGTCTTCTCCAGGGAGCCGACCCACGGAGCAGAGTACTCTTCCCGGAGCCCGTCCCGGACCTCCACCCTGCTCTACAACCAGCACACCCCCCCTAGGACCCCTTCTCGGGCCTCTACCCTGGCCTACGACCACCATATTCCCTCCCGGACGTCCACCCTGACCTACACCATACCTACCCGGCACACCACCACCCGGGGACACAGCCAACGTTGATCTACCAAACCCTTGCCGCACACCTTAACCTATCCACCTCCCTTTTAGTCAGTCCCTACCATGAGCTCTGCCCCCAGCCCCTCCTACCCCCCACCCCCTGACTTCTACCCCCAGCCCCTGCTTGGTGACTGGGAGGCCTACCAGAGGGGAGGACACTACCTGAGTGCTTTAACCCCTTGTTCTCCAGTCTGCCCCGGAGCGGGGTTCATTTGACCTGCTTGGCATTTCTGGGGAGAGGCTCATTAACAAAGATGAAGACAATGGCAAAGATAGACAGACAGAGGGTCATAACAGAGTCATAAGACATGCAATAGACTTTTCACAAAGACTCTTCTGTTCTCCTCCCTATTAATATGGGGATACTCACACAGGAGCAAGAGGAGGAGGCTGCTAAACATGATTTTCATCGCCATATTATGCACCAAACTGCTGCTTCGTGAGTAAACCCATACAGGCTATTAAAAAGGAAATCTTATCAAGGGAAAACAATTAATTCACTTCTTTTTTTATTGAACCTTTATTTAACCAGGCAAGTCAGTTAAGAACAAATTCTTATTTACAATGACGGCCTACCAAAAGGCCTCCTGCGGGGACGGGTGCTTTTTATATAAATATATTATGAATTGTGTCATCTGAAAATATATTTCCAGGGTTACTTTTTTTTTTAGATGCTTGCTTGTTTTTATCCCTGTCAATGAAAGAGTGGAGTGGATATGATGCTATGTGTTCGCATCAGAGGAAAGAAGTAGGTAAGATGCTATGTGTTTTAATAAGCTAATATCATACCAGCAGTGTTAGTCAGGGCTACAGTTACCGTATCACCCTATAGTCTAGACTCTATGGACACCAGTGTTACGTTGAAGGTAATGATGATGTGTGCTGAGGATAATGTTCATGGTAATGTAAATGGTTTTAAAACAGTGGCAAATGCACTTATCGCCAATGGAGGTCTACCTTCCTTTACAGAGGATGCCTTTATTTGAAGGACTGTAAAATAAAAGACAACAGTGTTACAAAACCTCACAGAGGTCTTTTTGAATGTGAGAGAGAGAGAGAGAGAGAGAGAGAGAGAGAGAGAGAGAGAGAGAGAGAGAGAGAGAGAGAGAGAGAGAGAGAGAGAGAGAATGCTGAAGCGATCAGTCTGCCAAATGTTGTCGTGCTCCAGGACTTCAGGGGTCGAAGAAATGACTGGTGAAAGAGTGTGTGATGGGAGAGAGGGAGGAGAGGTTCTGCTGCTGACTGCAGAGGAAGCATTCTCTCCAGAAAATGGTAAGTGTGTGTGTGTGAGATTTAATGGTGGGAAGAGAGGATTGGCCAGTAACTTCGTTCTATCAATCACCCTGAGATCTGGACCTTACAGCACAGACAGCAGCTTCCTGCCAGACGCACGCGCACACATAGCTGGCAGCTTGTTTGGCTGAGGTCCAGGGTCTGGATAGCATGTCTGTTTGTTGGAGAGGAGACATTCGGTTAAACTTCTGGCTGCGTTCTCTCTCTCTCTCTGCTGAGATGTCAGCTGTTTCTGAGTTCTATGCCACAGCTCATAGCTAACTATGTGTTGAATTAAAAAAACACTTCATACGGATCCTATCCCGATTGTTTCAGATAGGAATTTTCCAGAAACTTCTCCGGAGGCATAAGGATAAATCCATTCACTCTAGAATTTGAAGTAACCTATTCTAACCTGATTACCCCGAATATGGTTATATTCCCTGAGCTCTTCCTGTGTCACTGTGTAAATCTGGGCTTGTCTAAACGTGTTGAGGAGTGTGTTTTCTCAGGGTTGCTCCTATTCCTGGAAATGAGGGCTGTTAGCACAGCCATCTGCCCTATTGCCCTATATGTTGACCACCACACACACACACACACACAAACGCACACAATGACGGCAATCAATGTCCCCCACCAAGGTGTTAATGCAAACACCCCACCCCTGCCACCCTTCTCCATTAAGTGCTCTCCTGGCTGTATGTGGGCTCTATTGGGGTTTATGGGCCGTGAGCTGCCGTTACTGGGTGTGAGGAGCCATAATGGGGCTGCAGTTTCCACCTGAGACAGATGGTTCAGAGACACTGGCATCCAGTGTGGTGCTGTTATCGACACCTGTCGGAGCTAGCGGAGGATCAGCCTTGGGAACCACAGGGGCTGTCAGGGTTATCAGGCTTTTGTAAAAAAAAAAAAACGCTGGAGATTTATTGACAGGGTGGCTATCAACTGTGCAAAGTTCCTCAGCTTACACACGTCAGAGGAGCTGAAATGGTCAAACCACGCAGACACCATGGTGCATAAGGCACGACAGCGACTCTTCAACCTCAGGATGCTGAAGAAGTTCAGCCTGTCCCCGAGGGCCCACAGTGTCCTACAGGAGCACCATCGAGAGCCTACTGTCGGGCTGCGTCACAGCCTGGTACGGCAACTCCACCGCCGCCGGTGCTACAGAGGGTGGTACGCTCAGCCGAATGCACCGTTGGGTGCACACTGCCTGCGTCGCAGGAAGGACAAGATCATCGGGGACCCGAGCCACGCCCTGTTCTCCCCACTTCCTTCACTAAGTATAGGAGCATTGTGGCAAAACCTGAAAGACTGGTCAGTAGCTTCTACACACAGATCATCAGGCTACTGAACAGCCACCACAAGTCAGCTACCTGCTCCCCCTGTCCCCCCAGACTTCCTATTTTGTGTGTGTGTGTGTGTGTGTGCGTGCGTGCGCGTGCGTGCGTGAGCTTGCATGAGAGACAGACAGAGAGTTCAAGTTTCCCTCAAGTCAGTCTGTTTTGTACTGTGACCCATCTACAGCCTTCCAAAATTCCCTGCTGCGACCCACCCAATAACCACAGCCACCACTGTTTCCGTTTCTGGCACCAATAACGACCTAGAGGGAATGGGATCAGCTGTGACCCAAACCGCCATTTTAGAAATGCAACTTTCTAGTATAACAGTTTCTTTCTGAAGCAGTTGAAACAGGTAAGTGTTACCGCATGTACTCTGAGAGAGAGACACAGAGAGAGAGAGAGAGAGAGAAATAAAGTCTTTATGTCATTACGGAACACTTAGGGGGCCATTAGCAGTATAGATCTTTTCCTCTGGCACACCTCCCCTCCGTTTCAAACTGTCTGGGCCAACAACCTCCTAACTGATCACACGGATTGATTGGGGAGACTTATTACCGTTGCCTCAATTAAAAAATTTGACATGTTTTAAACCACTGCTGTACACTTAGGGCTGGTCTGCCAGATACAGACCCGCTTGGTAAACCAGCCCTAAGTCATCTAACAGACGAGTTTGCAAAGCAGAGAAACTGACTGTGAGAAAGTGGTAAGAAGGACGTAGGAGGGCTTACAGGCCTGTGATTTAGAATGCTGGTTCTGGCTGTATGTACAGAGGTCTGGTAAAGTCATAGGCCTGGGGAGTTTGGCTGGGACTGGAGATTTGTACCAGAGATAATCTCGTTGGAGGATAAACTGTCCTAAAGACGCCCAGCCCCATCAACGACAGGAGTATACTGCCACCCAGTGGATGGAAATTACAGAATAAACTTTGAAAATACTTTAACCTCACACTCTATATTTTTTTATTTATTTAACCTTTATTAAATTAGGCAAGTCAGTTAAGAACAAATTCTTATTTACAATGATGGCCTACCCCGGACGACACTGGGCCTATTGTGCACTGCCCTATGGGACTCCCAATCACGGCCGGATGTGATACAGCCTGGATTCAAACCAGGGACTGTAGTGACCCCTCTTGCACTGAGGATGCAGTTCCTTAGACCACTGAGCTACTCAGGGGCCCAAATCTAACACCAATGCAAACGATTAAAGATCACCAATGTGTGAAACTAGGATCGCTCAATCACTAGTCTGGTATGGCAACTGCTCGGCCTCCAACCGCAAGGCACTACAGAGGGTAGTGCGTACGGTCCAGTACATCACTGGGAACAAGCTTCCTGCCATCCAGGATCTCTATACCAGGCGGTATCAGAGAAAGGCCCTAAAAATTGCCAAAGACTCCAGCCACCCTAGTCATAGACTGTTCTCTCTGCTAACGCACGGCAAGCGGTACCTGAGCTCCAAGTCTAGGTCCAAAAGGCTTCTAAACAGCTTCTACACCCAAGCCATAAGACTCCTAAACAGCGAATAAAATGATCCCGAGTGGCACAGCGATCTAAGGCACTGCATCGCGGTGCTAGGGGCTTCACTAGAGACCCTGATTTGATTCCAAGCTGTATCACAACCGGCCGTGATTGAGAGTCCCGTAGGGTGGCGCACAATTGGCTCAGCGTTGTCCGGATTAGGGTGTGGCCTGGGTAGGCCTTCACTGTAAATAAGAATTTGTTCTTAACTGAATTGCCTAGTTAACATTTTTTTTTACCTACGCGGACTATTTTCATTGTCCCCTCCCCACATTTTTACGCTGCTTCTACTCTCTGTTTATTGTCTATGCAGTTACTTTACCTCTACCTACATGTACATATTACCTCAATTACCTCAACTAACCTGTGCCCACCCCTGTATATAGTCTCGCTGTTATTTTGTTGTTGCTCTTTAATTATTATTATTATTTCTTATTTGCTATTCATTTATTTTTAACTTGCTTATTTTAGTAAATACTTTCTTAACACGTATTTTTCTAAAAACTGCATTGTTGGTTAAGGGCTTGCAAGTAAGTATTTCACTGTAAGGTCTACTGTACACCTGTTGCAATCAGCGCATGTGACAAATAACATTTGATTTGAAATCTCTGTAGTCAATATGATGCAGATCACAACATTTATTTGTAGCAGAGAGAATTACCCCCAAGCCCCCATAGTGTAGAGTACCAGACTCGACTACACTATAACACACACACACACACACACACACACACACACAGGATCTCAAATCATACACGATTTAACCACATCTTCCACAGCATACTATTGTCGTGTTCTTACACAGTATAGGATCTTACATTAACACAGACAGTGACAGAGAAGGAGGTGGTGAGCCCCCCGACCAGCGCGTTGACATCATGTCCCTGTGAGGGGGTGGTGACATCGTCGTAGAGCGGCATAACAGCACGGCATCAGAATTTGACGTCCCATCTAGATGTCAAGCTCCGCCCGCTGCCGACAACTCAAACCAATCACAACTAAAGACGTATAACAACATCATAAATAAACATTTAGTGAGAAAATAAATATCAATAATAATATTATGGTAATATATCCAGGGGTCTTTTTAAATAGGCTTCTCTTGGTAATCGCTGGTCAAAACTGGGATGTTATGGCTGCTGTGCCATGTTGAAATCAGATGGAAACGACAGTGAAGGTTCGTCTTCTTAGATAGCCTTTGAAACGTTTCAATTGGTTCACATTAAATGATCAGACTTTTCAACAGCTCTCTAGGTTAAGTTCAGTCTATTCTGAGCGGATGTCATCCTCCACATTCAACGTCCAGCTAACAAGTTTCATCCCCCATTCATCAAGCGTCAGCCGGCACAGAAACACTTTCAACGGCAGTTAGAGATCGACGCTTCCCCAAATCAACTACTACATTACAGCAGCTCCAAACTTCCCTTAATCATTTGGCCTTAATCATTTAGCCGTAATCATTTGGCCTTAATCATTTGAGGAGAAACCTGTGTGTGTGCGTGCATGTGCACGTATGTGTGTGTCAGCATGCATGGAGAGTTGAAGCATTCATGACTGTCTGAGTTGTGTGTTTAAGGTAGCTGTGGTGTGTTTGTGTGTATAAGGTATGAGTGGTGTGCATGTACACTACCGGTCAAAAGTTTGGACACACCTACTCATTCAAGGGTTTTTCTTAATTTTTTTTACTATTTTCTACATTGTAGAATAATAGTGAAGACATCAACACTATGAAATAACACATGGAATCATGTAGTAAGCAAAAGTGTTAAACAAATCAAAATTCTTCAAATAGTCACTCTGCTTTGACAACAGCTTTGCACACTCTTGGCATTCTCTCAACCAGCTTCACCTGGAATGCTTTTCCAAAAGTCTTGAAGGAGTTCCCACATATGCTGAGCACTTGTTGGCTGCTTTTCCTTCACTCTGCTTTTCCTTCATCCCAAACCATCTCAATTTGGTTGAGGTTGGGGGATTGGGGACGCCAGGTCATCTGATGCAGCACTCAATCACTCTCTTTCTTGGTAAAATAGCCCTTACACAGTGTTGAGGTGTGAAAATCAAATGGTAGTCCCACTAAGAGCAAACCAGATGGGATGGCGTATCGCTGCAGAATGCTGTGGTAGCCATGCTGGTTGTGTGCCTTGAATTCTAAATAAATCAGACAGTGTCACCAGCAAAACACCCCCACACACTAACACCTCCTCCTCCACGCTTTACGGTGGGAAATACACATGCAGAGACATCATCCGTTCACCCACACTGCGTCTCACAAAGACAAGGCTGTTGGAACCAAAAATCTCACAATTTCCACGGGTCTAATGTCCATTGCTCGTGTTTCTTGCCCAAAGCAAGTCTCTTCTTATTATTGGTGTCCTTTAGTAGTGGTTTCTTCACAGCAATTCAACCATGAAGGCCTGATTCACAGTCTCCTCTGAACAGTTGAAGTTGAGATGTGTCTGTTACTTGAACTCTGTGAAGCATTTATTTGGTCAGCGATTTCTGAGGCTGGTAAATCTAATGAACGTATCCTCTGCAGCAGAGTTAACTCTGGGTCTTCCATTCCTGTGGCAGTCCTCATGAGAGCCAGTTCTATCATAGTGCTTCATGGTTCTTGCAATTGCACTTGAAGAAACTTTCAAAGTCCTTCACATTTTCCGTATGGACTAACCTTCATGTCTAAAGTAATGATGGACTGTCGTTTTTCTTTGCTTATTTGAGCTGTTCTTTCCATAATATGGACTTGGTATTTTACTAAATAGGGCTATCTTCTGTATCCCCCCATGTCACAACACAACAGATTGGCTCAAACACATTAAGGAAAGAAATTCCACAAATTAACATTTAAGGCACACCTGTTAATTGAAATGCATTCAAGGTGACTACCTCATGAATCTGGTTGAGAGAAGCCAAGAGTGTGCAAAGCTGACATCAAGGCAAAGGGTGGCTACTTTGAAGAATCTCAAATTAAAATATAACACTTTTTTGGTTACTACATGATTCCATATGTTACTTCCTAGTTTGGATGTCTTCACTATTATTCTACAATGGAGAAAATAGTAGAAATAAAGAAAAACCATGGAATGAGCAGGTGTTCTAAAACATCTGACCGGTAGTGTTTGTCTCCTCTTTACTCCATCTCTCTATCCGACTCCTCCAGAGAGCGTTTCCTAGCGAACAGGTGGGTGGGGTCTCTTCCTCTCATGCTGGGCTGGATCTTGAAGGAGGGGGGAGACCCCATTGGCCAGTGCCAGCCGGCGGGGGCGGAGTTAGCACCTTGGTTAGACTCCTGGGGGCAAGGCTTGTTCTGCAGCAGCTGGAAGAGGGTCTCCATGTCTGGCCCCAGCCTAGAAACAAACTCCGCCCTGACAACCGCCACTGTCCCCTGATCACAGGCCAGCAGAGACTGAAGCAGAGTGCTGTAGTACCTGGAACGCACACGTCGCATTAGACAAATACACCGGGTTAGTCACGCGCACACACAGTTTGGCTCACCTGTTGGGGAAGTGTGCAGGTACCTGCACCACCTCTCCAATGGCCTCAGGGTTGGAGCGAGCCACACCACAGATGTCCAGTCTACTGTAACACTCCTCCTGGACCTACACACACACACACACACACACACACACCCCCCTTTTAACTCTCAGAAACTAGCACTTCATCCTACCACACAGTAGAGGTTATTTGGGATCACTTTGGCGCCGATAGAAAGATATGACGGCTGACACGGAGTGAATCTCTAATAAAGCCAGTGACTGACCTCAGAGATCATCCTCTGGAAGATTCCACAGCGCCTGATGGTCTGGAACACTTTAGATGTGACGCCGTTGGCAATACACCTCAGACTCTCCTTTACAAATGTCTTACCCTGTGCACACACACACACACACACACACACACACACACACACACACACACACACAGGGTTAGAGACACTGCAGTGGGTCGTCACAAAAGTGTGTGTGTGTGTGTGTGTGTGTGTGTGTGTGTACAGATTACCTGTGTGTTGAAGGTAGCTGCGGTGTGGAGGAACAGTTGGCAGATATCGTGCATGCCATCCGTGTCACAGGTAGAATTCTCCAGGCAGGCAAATGTTCCACATCCCACAGCTAGAGCACCATTCAAGCACCCAGCCACATCCGCTGGAGAGAGAGGGAGAGGGAGAGGGAGAGGGGGGGGGGGGGGGTACATCAAACTTCAGCAATTGCCAGAGGCTATAGTGGGCTACACTCACATACATTTAAGAAAGTGCCTATGTCTCTATTCATGGTAATGCAACTATTTTAGCAAGGTTTGATTACAGGAGGCAACTTTCACACCCAACTCTTGTGCATGAACCCAACGCACTCTGTATATACAGCCTTTTTAGGATAAGAACTGTAGTTTGCATCGTCTTTTGCACTTTAGGCTAACCAACGGTACTCACAGGGGCTACTGGAGGAGAAGCGTGCACGGCCAGGAGAGGATTCCTCCGGTTCGGCATCGAAGGCGGAGGTCCCCAGGACTAGGAAGATCGCGAACAGGCCGAATTTAGCTAGCATCTTGTTGAAATACGGTGATGTTCATCGGGTGCAAGAGGTAGGCTTGATTTTTGGTGGAGAACACTTGGGATGTAGCTCTCTGTTAGTTCCCTGGTTAGTGTTACATTGACGAGCTGTTTTTTTATAGCCGTTTGTTACACAAACCACTGGACCCCCAGCGGGTTTGTCCAATCAGCGACCGGCATCTCCAGTGGGGGTCGCGGTGCGTGAGTTAGGCTAATTTATCAAATGTTTCCACTGAGCGCTTTGGAACTTTCCGTGCGTCTGTTCATATTTATTCATGTAAGAACGTTCACTGTGGAAATTGAAACTAAAGTGATTATTTTATTTCAAAATGCATCGGGCGAGGTTACAATGGGTCTGCTAATGTGAGAAGCAGCTGTTCAGGTGTGGTTGTAGGAAAAAATGACTTGTCTGCAAAACCAGAAACCTTTCAGCATTGTAATACGACTACGATTAGCTCAAGTTTTGATTTAGAATAGGTGACCTCCCTAGTTAAATTAGGCATAGGAAACTGAAATGAGTTGTTTTAAAAATTCCAGTCATGTTTCATGTTCATGTGGTTCAGTCATGTAGAAAGGCATGCGTGTGTTGGTTTGTGTGTGTGTTATGGGGGGGGGGGGGGGGGGGGGGGGTTCGTGGAGGTGGCAGGGTCTCCATGATGACCTGTGTTGCCATGGAGTAACAGTCGACAACCTATTTTGGATCTGATAACCTGTCACCGCTCATAAGAGGTTCAAATGTCTGTTAAGGGTCTCAGAGCTGTGACATGTGAGAGAGGAAATGGTTATGTTTTAACTTTCATTAACTTTCCCCTCATTCATTCTCACACCCCTTATTCTTCCCTTGACATGCACAGTCACATCTCTCTCCCTCTGGGTGCTCCTGCACGACGCCGCTCTGTCGAGTTATTCAGACATTTGCTACAGAGTTGAATGTTTTTTGATAGATGTTTTTTATTTTGGTTATATATTTTACGACCAAATACTGCGGGAACTAACAATCACCCCAGTCAAAACAGATGAACACAAACAAATCTCCAAAAACTCTTATTGTATTGTAGAAAACTGTCACGAGGAGGAGTCGGTGACAGCAGCAGCTGATTGGCCGCTGCTACCTGGGGGTTCTATGACTCCCCCAGCTCACTTTGGCAGAGTCACAACCTGACATACTTAGCTTACCTGGTAACCTGTCAGATACTCCTAACTCACCTGGTAAACCCACCAGTTAAACCTAGCACAACCAGGTTCGCATTGGGGAGGGCGCAGACAGAAAGGCCATTATTGGAGCTGACGCGATGCCTTAATCTACATGTCAGAAAGGGCATGTCTGTTCTACATAATGTATGTTGTCCAATTAGAACTCCAGGTCCCAGCCGGACTCCTCGTCTGGGGGCGGGGCCTCGCTGTCATCGGGGAAGCAGTCAAAGTTTCTGGTGTCCAGTGGACCCTCCACCTGGGAAAGACGAGACACGGCTGAGTGTGTGTGTGTGTGTGTGTGTATATGTGTGTGTGTATTAACGTGTATACTCACAGTAGGAGTGAAAGGAGGGGCCAGAGTTGTCTGTCGGAGGCCCTCCCAATTGAAACCTTCAAACCACCTGAAGACAAATAAAAAAAGAATCACAGCTAGGACAACTAAACTCAGCTCTCGTTGTTGTATCACGATGACCGTGGCTGTGTCCAAAAATGGCACCCTAATTGAGGCAAAATAATCTGCATGGGAGCTGAAGAACAAAACGTCCTTTCAGAGAATGTAGCTATTTCTGTTCCATGCAGTCCTATTGGCTGGTAGGTCCAGCAGTCCTCGTCACCACGGTAACTCTTACTTGTGTTTCTGGATGTCCTTCACCCCATTCTTCTGGTTCCCCACCCTCTCAGATGGGTTGTCCCTGGGCAACACACATACACACACACACACACACACAGTCACATATACACACTCTGCAGCAAGCACCATTTGATGAGGTCTCTATGCTCTGTGTTTGTGCGTGGTGTGTGTGGGTGTGTGTGTTTGTTTGTGTGGGCGTGTAACCTGCAGAGGCGTTTGATGAGGTTGGCAGCACTCTTGGAGATCTTCTTGGGGAACTCCACCATGTCGATTCCTCTCAGGATGATGTTATAGGTGTTCATAGGGTCAGAACCAGAGAACGGAGGACTGGAGAGGAGGTGGGGAGGGAGAGAGAGATAGAGAAAGACAATCCCGGCATTGAGACCAATAAGAAGATCCCATATCTGAGCGCGCGCACACACACACACACACACACACACGCGCGCGCGGTGTACCTGCCGCTGAGCAGTTCATAGATGAGTATCCCCAGGGACCAGCAGTCTGCAGAGATGTCGTGTCCCTTGTTCAGGATGATCTCTGGGGCCACGTATTCTGGAGTCCCACAGAACGTCCACGTCTTCTGACCCAGACCCACCTTCTTAGCAAAGCCAAAGTCCACCTGATAGATAAACACGCACACTTAAATATGGTGCTTTTTGTTCTGTGTGTCTGCGCCCCGAGATTCAATCAACTGAAGACGAAGGAAAAACCACACTGCCTGCTTATTCCGAAAACTCAATGCCGCGTCGGAGGTGTTTGTGCGTGCACTAGTACCAGTTTGGCGTATCCTCGTTGGTCCAGTATGATGTTCTCAGGTTTGAGGTCTCTGTAGATGATGCCTCGAACATGGAGGAAGGCCAGAGCCTCTACAACACAGCCTGTATAGAACCGTGTGGTGCCGTCCTCAAACGAACCCCTAGAAGAGTCAGATGAACATGTTTAGGCCCATAGATGATCCAGGGGTGCTCAGACTATCAACCGCGACTCTATTGATATGTAACAATTTGCCAGGGCGAGGGTTCTGGTTCGGGTTGAACTGGGAGGTGGACGTGAAGCTAGGGTTAGGTTGTGGGTTGTGGTTGAGGGTTAGAGTTGAACCGGGATGTGGGCATGACGCTAGGGTTAGTTGATAGCTGGCTGAGCAGTTTGTGTACAGTCAGGTTTCATTTGGAGACGTTCTAGACCTACACACACACCTGGCACTCAGTAGAGTCCACAGTTCTCCTCCCAGACAGGCCTCCTGCAGCATGTACAGATACTTAGAGTCCCTAAACGTCCGATACAACCTGGACAAGGACACACAGCGTCAGTGTGTGTGTGTGTGTGTGCGTAATTGTCAGTGAAGTGGCTGTGTGGTGTGTGTGTGTGTGTGTTTGTGTGTGTGTGTACCGGACGGTGAAGGGGCCGTGTGCGTCCATCATGATGCGTCTCTCTGAGAGGATGTGGCCCTGTTGGCTGGTGTCCAGAATGTGACGCTTCTTCAGAACCTTCATAGCAAACGTCCTGCTGGTGTCACTCTTCAACTGCACCTGAACACACACACACACACACACACACACACACACACACATTATACATATTAAAACACACACACACACACAGGCGTTGCACACACACACAGTCCTGTTAGCGCACACACGTTATACACACACTCGCACCCACCAGTTCGACGCGACTGAAGCCTCCAATTCCGAGGGTGCAGATGACGTGGAAATCGTTGAGAGACACGCTGGAGAAAAACACTGCCTCTGCCTCCAACCTGGAGACGGAGGGGGGGTCAATCAATTGCCCAATATCTTTTCACTGAAACTAGCGAGTCTGTGTGGTTGGATATATCACAAACCAAATGTACTAAACTTAGTTTGGGTGAAACAAGAGAAAGGAGGATCGAAAGAAGATAATTCAGAGGTGTAGCGACACTTACTTGGCCTTGAGCTCGTCACTCTCGTTGTGTCTGCTGCTGTCGTCATCAAGCCCTCCTATCAGCTGCATGAACGACCTGGAACAGGGGAGGGGTTAGGGGTTACACAACCCCGCATCTACCAACGAAGAAGGGTTCAGTTACACACACACACGCACCACAGGAGGTTGGTGGCGCCTTAATTGGGGAGGACGGGCTCATAGTAATGACCGGAGTGGAATGGTCAACTCATCGAACACGTGGTTTCCATGTGTTTGACACGGTCTCATTTACTCCATTCCAGCCATTATTTTGAGCCATCCTCAACTCAGCAGCCTCCTGTGGGACACACACACACACACACACACACACACACACACTCTTGCTTTCTCCCCCCAAGGGTCTCTCACTCTCTGTCCACGACCAGACAGGTCACTCCCCCTACTGCTGTGACACTGGCCGTACGAACATCCTCCCTGGGGAGAGAGAGAAATATTTATTCATTCATTCATTATAAACATAAATAAGCAGTCATCTTTATTATTTTCCTTTGCAAAACACAACTCTACTCTAATCATATGAGACTATATGTTTACTTAGGCAATTGGTTGGTGTGTTTGGTTGTTCTCTAAAGCTGCTGGTTGATGTTTGGTTGTTAGAGGTGTTGTTTGGTTGTTAAAGGTGTGTTTGGTTGTTAGAGGGGAGTGTTTGGTTGTTCTCTAAAGCTGTTTGTTGTTGTTTGGTTGTTAGTGGTGTTGTTTGGTTGTTAGAGGTGTTGTTTAGTTGTTAGTGGTGTGTTTGGTTGTTCTCTAAAGTTGCTGGTTGTTGTTTGGCTGTTAGAGGTGTTGTTTGGTTGTTAGAGGTGTTTTTTGGTTGTTAGAGGGGAGTGTTTGGTTGTTCTCTAAAGCTGTTTGTTGTTGTTTGGTTGTTAGTGGTGTTGTTTGGTTGTTAGAGGTGTTTTTTGGTTGTTCTCTAAAGCTGCTTGTTGTTGTTTGGTTGTTAGTGGTGTTGTTTGGTTGTTAGAGGTGTGTTTGGTTGTTAGAGGTGTGTTTGGTTGTTCTCTAAAGCTGCTTGTTGTTGTTTGGTTGTTAGAGGTGTTGTTTGGTGGTTAGAGGTGTTGTTTGGTTGTTAGAGGTGTTGTTTGGTTGTTAGAGGAGTTGTTTAGTTGTTAGTGGTGTGTTTGGTTGTTCTCTAAAGTTGCTGGTTGTTGTTTGGCTGTTAGAGGTGTTGTTTGGTTGTTAGAGGTGTTGTTTGGTTGTTAGAGGAGTTGTTTAGTTGTTAGTGGTGTGTTTGGTTGTTCTCTAAAGTTGCTGGTTGTTGTTTGGCTGTTAGAGGTGTTGTTTGGTTGTTAGAGGTGTTGTTTGGTTGTTAGAGGTGTTATTTGGTTGTTAGAGGTGTTGTTTGGTTGTTAGAGGTGTTGTTTGGCTGTTAGAGGTGTTGTTTGGCTGTTAGAGGTGTTGTTTGGTTGTTAGAGGTGTTGTTTGGTTGTTAGAGGTGTTGTTTAGTTGTTAGTGGTGTGTTTGGTTGTTCTCTAAAGCTGCTTGTTGTTGTTTGGCTGTTAGAGGTGTTGTTTGGTTG
>NC_048593.1:12089900-12132400 GCF_013265735.2 Oncorhynchus mykiss | reverse complement strand
TGCACAGCTTTTGTTCCCCTTTAGTCACCTCCACCTTTCCCTCTACACACACACACAACCGCACACACTCAGGCACGCACATAAACAACATTACATCATCAAACCTGCCTGAACTGAACAGAACTCCCCAACCATTCACACTTACAGTTGAAGTCGGAAGTTTACATACATTTAGGTTGGAGTCATTAAAACTCGTTTTTTCAACCACTCCACAAACTTCTTGTTAACAAACTTTAGGCAAGTCAGTTAGGACATCTACTTTGTGCATGACACAAGTAATTTTCCCAACAATTGTTAACAGACAGATTATTTCACTATAATTCACTGTATCACAATTCCAGTGGGTCAGATGTTTACATACACTAAGTTGACTGTGCCTTTAAACAGATTAGAAAATTCCAGAAAATTATGCCACGGATTTAGAAGCTTCTGAAACACCTGTGGATGTATTTCCAGGCCTACCTTCAAACTCAGTCCCTCTTTGCTTGACATCATGGCAAAATGAAAAGAAATCAGCCAAGACCTCAGAAAAAAAATTGTAGACCTCCACCAGTCTGGTTCATCCTTGGAACAATGTTCAAACGCCTGAAGGTACCACGTTCATCTTTACAAACAATAGTACTCAAGTATAAACACCATGGGACCACGCAGCCGTCATACCGCTCAGGAAGGAGACACGTTTTGTCTCCTAGAGATTAACGTTCTTTGGTGCGAAAAGTGCAAATCAATCCCAGAACAACAGCAAAGAACCTTGTGATGATGGTGGAGGAAACAGGTACAAAAGTATCAGTTCGCAACTGCACATGGGGACAAAGATGGTACTTTTTGGAGAAATGTCCTCTGGTAACAAAAATAGAACTGTTTGGCCTTAATGACCATTGTTATGTTTGGAGGAAAAAGGGTGAGGCTTGCAAGCCAAAGCACACCATTGCAACCGTGAAGCACGGGGGTGGCAGCATCATGTTGTGTGGGTGCTTTGGTGTAGGAGGGACTGCTGGGCTTCACAAAATCTATGGCATCATGAGGCTGGAAAATTATGTAGATATATTGAAGCAAGATCTCAAGACATCAGTCAGGAAGTTAAAGCTTGGTCGCAAATGGATCTTCCAAATGGACAATGACCCCAAGCATACTTCCAAAGTTGTGGCAAAATGGCTTAAGGACAACAAAGTCAAGTTATTGGAGTGGCCATCACAAAGGGGCCAAAATTCACCCAACTTATTGTGGGATGCTTGTGGAAGGCTACCCGAAACGTTTGACCCAAATTAAATAATTAAAAGGCAATGCTACCAATACTAATTGAGTCTATGTAAACTTCTGACCCACTCGTAATGCAATGAAAGAAATAAAAGCATAAAAGCTGAAATTATTTCATTCTCTTTAATATTATTCTGACATTTCACATTCTTAAAATAAAGTGGTGATCCTAACTGACCTAAGACTGGGAATTTTTACTAGGATTAAATGTCAGGAATTGTGAAAAACTGAGTTTAAATGTATTTGGCTAAGGTGTATGTAAACTTCTGACTTCAACTGTAAAGGACTGCATTAATATTAATCATCTCTTCATGGTAATACACCCATACTCTCTAGATGGATGTTTACCAAAGTGAATGGACTGTATAATCAACATGGTCTAATTGTGTGTGTCTGTGTGTGTGTGAATGAGAAACAGAGAGAGACAAAGAGACTCTGGTAAAAAGAGAGAGGACAGATTAGATATTTTTCAGGGGAGAGGAGTCGAGGTGTCAGGAACAGATGTTTCAAAGCGCCTGAGAGAGCAAGAAGTGTGTGTGTGTGTGTGTGTGTGTGTGTGTGTGTGTGTGACCTGTCTGCCTCTGCTACAGTGAGCTCACTGTATGATATCACCTGATATATATAGTATAATCAAAGATTCTTATAACTAAACCAAGATAGACCACAGCCTGTTGTTTCAAATGGGAGCAATGAGCCATAGATGGCAGAACAAGCAAGGAGGTGGGCAGAGCCAATCACGAGCTAATGAGATCCTATTGGCGTTTGCTAGCATTTGGGGAACTCGTACTCTAAAGTGCGCGTGAGCAGTAACTCAATTCACATTTCCACACCTTCTATTTTAAAAATCTTGGCAAAGGGTAAAGTCTAAAGAACGTAGTCCAATCTGTTCGTAACAAATTGTAGTTTTGGGAACAGAGAACTGTATTGAGATCAAATGTTTGATGAGTAAATTAGCAGAATGTCTGGCAAAATCCATCTTGTTCCATCATCTCCCACTGCCGGCCACTGGGCTTCCTCTCACTACCATATTTGGTAGTGAAACACCAACCGGATGCTTCACATTTATACATTCTGTGAAATATCTGTCTCATTGTGGTATTATCTGTCCCTCCCTTGCCTCCCCTTTCGCCTAGACTGTCATAACTTATCTCCTATCTATTTCCCTCCCCCCTTCCTCTCTCACAGTCTCGCCCTCCTCTCTTTCACCCTCGCTCCCTCCATCTCTCACCCTCCCTCCCTCCACCTGTCACCCTCTCTCGCCTTCTCGCTCACCCTCGCTCCCCCTTCTCTCTATCCCTCGTCATTGCCCTATTTTTCCCCGTCCTCTCTTTCGCTTCATCCCTCCCTCCTCCCCATCCCTCCACCTCCCTCCATGCCTCTCACCCTCCAGCACATAGACCAGAGATCCGTCGTCTCCCTCCTGTATGACACAGCAGCCCCGGGCCAGACGAGTGGGATGCATACAGTCAACTATGGTCTGAATCTACAGAGTGAGAGTGAGAGAGACATAGAGAAAGAGACAAAGAGAGAGAGACAAAGCAAGAGACCCGTTAATAAAAATATAGCACTTGTTTCATTAAATTGAGAGAGAAAGAGAGAGTATGTGAGAGAGAGGGGGGGGGGGATAAATAATTGGATATCTAAGAATAGACAGTGAGAGTAGCAGTAGTACCACAGTAATACTATACAGTTGTAGTAATACTAGTACCTGTCCCTGCTCCAGGTGTTTCATGAATTCATTCTCCAACAGAGCTCTATGGATCAGCTCTCTAGACCTGTACACATGTACAGAGACAGGATCAGTGTGTGTGTGTGTGTGTGTGTGTGTGTGTGTGTGTGTGTGTGTGCGTGTGTGTGTGCACGTGCGCGTACTCACTCTTCACTCTTGCTGTAGTTGGTGAGTGTGACGTGTGCGAGTTGGGCAGGGTCCAGGGCTGTGGGTTCTGCTGATATTGCCTGTCTCTTAGTCCTCTGCGGCTCATCAGGCACTGGTGGGGACAGCCCGGGTCCTGACAGACACCCATTTTGGTCAGGCTTTACCTCAGCGAGCTAACACAGTCTTGTGGCAGTTAGGAGACCGCGTTCAACCCCAATCTGTCACATTAGCCGTGAGAGTGATGGCTCACAGGTTCATGCCTAACTACCCTTGAATTCACTTGAACACCTCCAGGTGCATTATGACTGGTCTGGTACCCTGTGTTGTTTTCCGTTTCCCCTAGGTCTGTGTTGTATTAGAGGTGCATGTTCATGTCATGTAAGGGTGTAACGAGTAGCACCTACCTGTGTTCTCTGTGCTCCCAGTGGCCCCTGCGTGTTGAGGAGCGTTGCGATGGCGGTCCAGTTCTGTCTGCAGCTGTCGGATGAGATCATCCTTGGTGTCCAGCTCCAACTCCAGCTCATCTATCAGACTGTCTCTCTGGCGGAGCTCCTCGATCTTCAGCTGCAGTGCAAACTGCAAGTCCCTCAAAGTACCCATAGCCCTGATATGCACATTACATGCAGGAGGAAAGGCAGTCAGACAGAGGCACACACACAGGAATGGGGAATAAAGAGTTTCACTAGTGAGTTTTGGGGACTCCACCACATGCTGAATTCATTATTGCTTAATCCACACAAACACAGTGAAATACAATAACCATATGCACATGCAGGTTACTATAAAACGGAAATATCTAACACACATAAACCACTTACTGATACTTTGGCGATGTCGCGTTAATGCAGTAAAAATACATTTGAAGATGTAAAACATGTTGTCTTACCTGTCCAAGCGCTTGTCTGGGTGTAAGTGAAGAAGATGCGCGTACCGACTGCTAATGCTGCACTCACAGTTATGTGCCGATCTCCAATCTCATCGTGTGTAAATTGATTTATAGCTGATGTGAAAATCAAACAGGACAGGCTAATCGAAATGAGACTGCGACGAATGTTAATTAAAAACGGAAGTTTTAAAGGTGTATAAAGACACTTCAGATCATGAAGATAGACATACCAACCAGACACATTCTCTCCCTTTGCCGGTTGCGCTCGAGTGAAGAGCCGATCGCTCAAATTACAATTTCTAGAGTATTCAATGTAGCCATACGCGGAGCTGTGCGCGCGTGTCCATTGGCATACAAATGTAGATATATTTTTTACATAAACGTATGGGTGATTAGTTTACATCATTTAAATAATATCCTTAACATACATATTGGATTCACATGTTTTGCCTGAGATGTGTCAAGCTCAATATGTTGAATAGGTCTATTGCTAATAAGATTGTTAACAACTTTTACAACTTTTTTTTATGTAGACAAATTCACGTTACGTTTTTTTGTATATGTAAAAACAACTTTATTCATCAACCGTGACGAATCTCCACATCAGATTGTAAATCTATATTTGTTGCATTCAGACGAATCTGCGGTCGCCACATCTTGATTTACTTAGAAGAAAAACCATCATGGCGGCGCCCTGCACGGAAAACAATCACAAGCAAGGCAAATTGGAATTGTATCCTATGTACTCCACATAAGACGTCAATATGACGGTTATTGACATTAACGCTTGGTCGTAAATTGCCTCTTTAATATTGTATGCATATTTTGATAATTTAGCATGAATCAGTGAAAACTTCCTTGACAGTCCCGCAGTGTACTAGACGTCCCGTTCCCATCAAGTCGCGAGGCGTCCATCGCGCTCCAGTCCCTCTCCCCAGACCGTGAGCCCCGGAAAGGAGGCATCAGCAAGGAGCTCACGGTGTCCGGCTGCACGCTGTCTGTGTGAGTGTCTGTTGTGTGTTCGCGTGTACTACCACCAAGTGTAATCAATGGTGGAAGTGTATATGGTGGTACCACTGTATACGAGGTTAAGTTGTATCATACTGACCGTCCATGTGAATCTATCTCCTGTCTCTTCCATCCCTCTTTCCATTAGGAGGTGGAGAGCAGATGAGGCCCGTATTCTGCGTGTCTCTGTGGGGTCGTTTATGGACCACCTCTCCCTTGTGATGGAGACCATGGAGGCCTTTGGACCCCCTGTCTCTGTGACCACACAAACGCACACCGTCAGCTCTACGATGACATGATGACCAGAGGGAAAGAAGAGAAACCCAGGATGAGCTGTAATGATCCCCAGTACAGAGGGACACCCATGTCCCAATTTCCATCATTCTATTCAAATAAGTGGAACTACTGGAACAAAAAAAAAAAACAGAAGTACAAGTGCTTTTTATTTAGACACATGGGAATTGCCTCATTTCAGTGACATATGGATAGACTATTTCTTTGTTTAGATTTGTCTATGTATTCATTTGGTTGTATTGTGGAATAAACTTTCTATTTTTCAAAATGATCAGTGTGATTGCACGAAACATTAGGAACACTTGCTCTTTCCGTGAGACTAACCAGGTGAAAGCTATGATCCTTTATCGATGTCACTTGTTAAAGCCACTTCAGTGTAGAGGAAGGGGAGGAGACCGGTTAAAGAAGGATTTCTAAGCCTCGAGACCACTGAGATATGGATTTTGAATGCGTGCCATTCAGAGGGTGAATTGGCAAGACTAAATATAAGTGCCTTTGTATGGGGAGTAGGTGCCAGGTGGTTTGAGTTGGTCAAGAACTGCAACGCTGTCGGGTTTTTCCACGCATCTGTATCAAGAATGGTCCACCACCCGAAGGACATCCAGCCAACTTGACAACTGTGGGAGTCAACATGGGCCAGCAACACCGTGGAATGCTTAACACTTTGTCAAGTCCACATCCCAACTAATTGAGGCTGTTCTGAGGGCAAAATGTGCAACTCAATAATAGGGAAGCTGTTCCTAATGTTTGGTACATTGTGTAGTTCATTGCAAACATTGTCACAGATTAGAATTACATTTAGAGCAGTGGGCCCTGCAGGTCCAATAATATAACTAAAGAAAGACAACTGACATATTTCCATAAAGTAAACATTTATTTGTTTACAGTGGAGAAAGAGCATATTCAACAAAAGATGACAGTTGAAGTAGGAGTTGTGCTAAAATAAAAATCACATAGGACTAAGGATTTTTGTTAATTGGTTTAAGAACATGTTCATTTCTGTTACATGAATATAGAGCGACACTAGTTGGTGTAGATCGGCAGATTTAAGATAACAGTGGAATGAAAGTCTGGCCTGGGACTACTGTTAGGGCAGAGGACATCCCAAATCAACACTTAGACCCTATTTCTTTCCCTAGACACTTCGAGGGAGAGCCGCCCAGACCTGACAAGTGGTGTAAAATAATATGGCAGAAACTATTGTAGTACTATACTGCTTACACAAATCAGATATGTTTAGATTTATTAGGGGCCTTTAGGTTAGGTTTGACTTTGGACTCAAGAATTTACAGCCAATGTACAGGGACATAGTCGTGTGTAGTATGGATAAGGCAACAAAAACAAGAAATGTACAGAACTTAATACAAGATAAAAAGGAGAACAGAACCTAAACGCAGAACTGATACTGCCGAGGGTTGCTGTTGGGTTGACCGAATTTCGGTGCACACCTTTGTATTCTAATTGCAGATTGACTTTCAATGCATCTGGTTAGCTTATCACTCTCTACACAACGATTTAAAACACTAAATAATTGAAGAGAACTGGCTCAACGAGAAACAAGTCAAAGAAAAGGTCTAGGGTTGACAAAGTTTGGCAACATAAGAACTGCAGAAAAAGAACACATATACATACGAGATCTGCCACAGTAATACTTGTCATGAGATGAAAGGCACAGAGCGAGTCGAGTAGGTACAAATTTCTCCTTAACACTGACACAGGCTTCTAATCCCTCCAATGGTGAAGGTTAGGTTCTGTGGAAAACAGGAATCTGATCCTAGATCTGTAGTTAAGGAGAATGTCTACCTGGATCACAAACAGACAGATGAGCAGTCTGTACCTCAGTATTATAGAAAGGAACAATTAAAACCATAACAAAAGACAAGAAAACATCATTAGAAATCATTATAATAGGAGCATCATGATTGTATTTTCCATAGTAGCAATGATTCTTCTACCTTGTTAAAAAGTGATGCTGTGCAACAGGGGCTTTCTCTCCTTCCTGTCGGCCAGGTCGCCACTGGAGACAGGGACTTAAGAAAAATAAGTGTTTCCTTTTTTTCCTCTCTTTTTATCTGGAGTCTTCTGTAGCTGACTGAGGGGAGAGGACTGGGGGCATCGACTGGGGGTGTGTCCCCGGGCTCTCTCCTCGGGGTGCATCTCAATCTCCCCTCGACTCATCTTCATCTGCACTGGTGTGAGAACACAGGAAGGCTGTGTGGGAGACGGCCTCCGAATTAGCCTCACCTGTCCCAGTCTTTCACACCAGTGCAGAGGAGGTAAGAGACCAGGATAATTGTTGAGCTGCACCCCATGGTCTTCCTGGTCCCCTCTATCCATCCGTCGTTGGTTGGTCTCAGCAGGAGCAGCCGTCGCTGGGGTCGGCGGGCCGGTCGTCTCTCAGTTTGATCTGGTCTGGGAAGTCATACGTCTCCACCTCTGACTCCTACAGACACACAAAGCACGGGATTACACACAGCCACAAAGTGTGCACAAATCAGAAGTACAAGAATTCTACCCCCCCAAAAACAATATTCCTCTTTGATGACACAGTGTTTGACTATGACGTCATGAGTTCCACAGCAACCTCAGTGAACCAGTCTAACAGGTGTTTCCCAGCCAGGGAGAGAAAGGGGGTTTCTGAACAGCTGGTGGCACTCTGCCTACAGGTTTACCTGTGGCTGCTTGAGTCAATATTTCGTGTGTGTACCTGTTTAAGGGCATTGCGGGCAATGGTCTGGAATGCTTGGTCTACGTTGATGGCCTCCTTGGCGCTGGTCTCAAAGTAGGGGATGCTGCTCTTACTGGCACACCAGGCCTGGGCACGTTTTGTCGTCACCTACACAACAGAAGATCATTAATGCCATTGTGTCATACATACTTCCTCATTTTACATGGAACAACCTGTGGCATATAGTCATCCTTTTAGCACGTACCAACACACGGGTTTGTAATCATTCTACAGTGGTTCCTGCAGCGTACGCTCAAACTAGAACACTTATTTAGAACGTCCTAGTTACAATTGACGCATTTTGTCTTTACAGCATTATGTCCTCAATGTGAGCATTTTTTTGTTGGATGCAATGCTCAGACATTCACAGAAGTAGAGACAGCACAACACAATTCCCATCCAAAACGGGAACATTTTGGCTACATTAGTCGTAGCGCTAACTGAGGAAAGAGTAACCCCAACACAAGCAGTTATATTTAACCAACTCTCCTCTGACAGAAACCGTAATATGAATTAGCCAATAGTAATTACTATTTACAATTCATCACACCACGGGGAACCTCACCAGTGATAGAAATAATTGAGTAAAACACTTTCAAAAAAGGTTACAAGAGCCATTTACCATCACTTCTGGAAGTTTACTCGAAAGATGAGTGAACCATCTCTTTACCACATTTTATTATTATTATTATTATTATAACATCTTTGGTCTGACAGACGTTTACGTGACAACCAGAATGCATTGCATGTCAACAAACATGGCACCACATATAGCTGGCAATTAGCTTAGCATTAGCTCACCATAATCAATACTTTTTTGAAGGTTGTACGACACACTAGAGGTCGACCGATTAATCGGAATGGACGATTAATTAGGGCCGATTTCAAGTTTTCATAACAATTGGAATTTTGGGGCACCGATTTGACATGTATTTTTATACCTTTATTTAACTAGACAAGTCAGTTAAGAACACATTCTTATTTTCAATGACGGCCTAGGAACGGTGGGTTAACTGCCTTGTTCAGGGGCAGAATTTTCACCTTGTCAGCTCGGGGGATCCAATCTTGCAACCTTACAGTTAACGAGTCCAACGCAATAACGACCTGCCTCTCTCGTTGCACTCCACAAGGAGCCTGTTACGCGAATGCAGTAAGCCAAGGTGATATTACTAGATATTATCTAGCGTATCCTGCGTTGCATATAATCTGACTGAGCATACAAGCATACAAGTATCTGACTAAGCTGTGGTAGGCAGAAGCAGGCACGTAAACATTCATTCAAACAGCACTTTCATGCGTTTTACCAGCAGCTCTTCGATGTGCGCCAAGCATTGCGCTGTTTATTACTTCAAGCCTATCAACTCCCGAGATGAGGCTGGTGTAACCGAAGTGAAATGGCTAGCTAGTTAGCGGGGTGCGCACTAATAGCGTTTCAAATGTCACTCGCTCTGAGCCTTCTAGTGGTTGTTCCCCTTGCTCTGCATGGGTAAAGCTGCTTTGATGGTGGCTGTTGTCATTGTGTTGCTGGTTCGAGCCCAGGGAGGAGCGAGGAGAGGGACGGAAGCTATACTGTTACACTGGCAATACTAAAGTGCCTATAAGAACATCCAATAGTCAAAGGTTAATGAAATACAAATGATAGGAGGGAAATAGTCCTATAATTCCTATAATAACTACAACCTAAAACTTCTTACCTGGGAATATTGAAGACTCATGTTAAAAGGAACCACCAGCTTTCATATGTTCTCATGTTCTGAGCAAGGAACTGAAACGTTTTTGCATTATTTAAACCAAATTGAACATGTTTCATTATTTACTTGAGGCTAAATTTATTTTATTGATGTATTATATTAAGTTAAAATAAGTGTTCATTCAGTATTGTGATTATTACAAATAAAAACATTTTTTTTTAAAGTTTTAAATCGGCCGATTAATCGGTATCGGCTTTTTTTGGTCCTCCAATAATCGGTATCGGCGTTGACAAATCATAATCGGTCGACCTCTACTACACACATTATAAGTGGCCATTATAATCTAAGCAAGAACAGGAATGCATTATTTGTCACCAGTGCTTGAAAATGTGAGTAACAGTTAAATACATTATGCTCCATACATACATACATACATACATACATACGGTGTGCTACAGTAGAAACGACAACGCGATATACAGTGAAAGGGCCGACATCTGTGTGAATTGATGCGTGGGCAGAACACGCCTCAATTCAAAATGTTATTAGAAAATAAAACTTGCTAGAAAATAACTTTAAAATGAACAAAACATAGCCTATAGATAATAAGCAGGCAGAGTGCCTTGGTTGGACCGGTCCTGTTGCGTAACAATCACATTTTGGAACAGTGAGTGCATTCTGACATCACGCCCATAAAAATTGAATAAATGTAATACATTTTTAAAAACTCACGCTAAGGTGACCGTTAGAGATATTTGAAACTCATGCATGAGAACGTTAAGGGATGTAGAAATCACAACAAACATTTGACCAAGTCTGACTCTGTATTGCCTACGCCCCACCACCTGCCTGTTCTGGCTCTCCAATGGACGGACACCGACATACCAACCTGTCTGTTCTCGAGGTCAATCTTGTTGCCTAGCACCACAAAGGGGAAGTTGTCTGGGTCTCTGGGGCTGGCCTGGATCAGGAACTCATCCCTCCAGCTGTCCAGTGTCTTGAAGGTGTTGGGCGCCGTGACATCGTAGACCAGCACACAGCAGTCAGCGCCGCGGTAGAACGCCACGCCCAGAGACTGGAAACGCTCCTGCCCCGCCGTGTCCCAGATCTGACAGAAGAGAAGAGATGATGATTACCATGTTTTTGGCATTTTAGTATTTTGTTGTATCATTTTTAAAGGTGATTACACAGAGAGGGAGAGAAAAGGAGAGAGAGTGGGAGAGGATCGGAGTGAGGAGGAAAAAGAGAAAGAGTGAGAAAGGGGAGGAAACAGCAATTAAGATAAAATAGCATTTAATTGTCTGTTTTCATAGAAATGTGCCTTGCAACAAAAACTCTTTACAGGACATGGGGGTGGGAGAGAGGGAGGAAAGCGGGAGAGGGAAAGGGTGAGAGATGCGTAAGAGGTAATAAAGAGAGGGAAAGAGAGAATGAAACCATATGACTCGTCACAGAATGAGTTGCCCAATATCTGACTTAAACACACTATGACAAGCCAGCAGAGGTAAGCACTCATGACTAGCCTAACATTATAAACTGGGTGGTTCGAGCCCTGGATGCTGATTGGCTGACAGCCATGGTATATCAGACAGTATACCACGGGTATGACAAAACCGGTCTTTTTACTTCTGTAATTACACTTTCTAACCAGTTTATAATAGCAATAACGAACCTTGGGGGTTTGTGGTATATGACCAATATACCACAGCTAAGGGCTGTATCCAGGCACTCCACTTTTGCATCATGCATAAGAACCGCCCTTAGCTGTGGTATATTGGACATATGGACATATACCACACCCTCTCATGCCTTATTGCTTAAATATACCAGCACACACACGAGACGCACCTGCATGGTGACCAGCCTGTCGTCCACCATCACCTCCTTGGTGAGGAAGTCCGCTCCTATAGTGGCCTTGTACTGGTTACTGAACTTCTTATTTACATACTGGTTCATCAGAGAAGTCTTCCCTACCCTGGGAAGGAACACACACACACTTAGCTGCACATATAGAACTGTAGCGATTGAGGGTAACAGCCAGAGAAGGGCTTCAAAACCACTGACGACCTGCACAGCTACATGTGCCAGAAAGATCCTGACTTCTTGACAGAGGCTGTTGTACACTCGCATACAAGGGTGCTACAGAACCTATACACGTCTGTTGGGAATATCCAAAATGAGTGACATCTGGTTGTGTAAACACCATGACGATCTTCCGATCACTCACCCAGAGTCTCCGAGGATGATCACCTTCAGCAGCACCTTCTTACGGGAGGCCATCCTTCCCTGGGGATGTGACTCTTCTGAGAAGAGACAGACGGGACAACAGTCAACTAGCTGGATCTGGAACTGGGAAGTCAGTCGTCACGAAACAGTCGGCTTTTGGGTTCATTGCGATAACATCCTTATTTACACGGAACACAGACTTGTTAGTTGGGTTAAATGCGGAAGACATTTCAGTTGAATACATTCAGTTGGACAACTGACGAGGTATGGCACCCCTCAGGTCTCTATTATAACGAATGATTAATACCATGTTAAGTTCACAAATCCAAAACCCATCTTCCCTTTGCTAAGAACCGTTAGTAAATTAGCATACCATCTAGCTAAATATGTAGAAATCTAAATTGAAATGCAATAGACTGGCCATCTGGAAACCGTTAAACGGAATAGCAAGTCAAGACCTAATTAAGTAGGCCCAACTAAAATTGTGATCATATTAACTGTAGCTAATAACTAAAAAACCTGACCTTAATGTTACCAGGCTGGCACTATAGCCAGAATAGATTCTGACCCTAATCTTGCTTACAGCTGCACTGGGGTCAGATTAACTCATTCATAGACGCTAACTACCTTTAGCACTGAGAACAATGAGCCAGATGTTTCACCGAATGAATAAATCTGAAGCATCTGGTTAGCATTACCACTAGTCACCAAATATAGTGTTGAGAGGAAGCACAGTTGCCAGCTGTGGAAGAAGATGTGGATTTTGGCTGTCATTCTGCTAATTTTGTCATTGATGAAACATTTGATCTCAATACTGTTTTCTGTACTAGAATCTGTTACGAACAGACTGGACCAAGTCTTGTAGACTTTACCCTTTGCCAAAGTTTTACAAAATTGTGTTGTTTAGAAGGAGTGCAAGGGCGAATTGAGTTATTGCACCCGCACACTTCAGAGTTGGCATTCCCTAACAGAAATATGCAAATGCATGCTAGAACGGATCTCACTTGCTCATGCTTGGCTCTGTCCACCTCCTTGCTTGTTCTGCCCACTATAATGAATTTGCTTCCATTGGAAATGAGGCTGTGGTCCATCTTGGGTAAGTTATAAAAAATCTTTGCCTTTAGCACCTATTGATGATAGTATCTTCTAGCTGGGGGAGCCCCAATGCTCGTTCTGAACGTTAAAAATATATGAAACATGTCTCTCATCAGCGAGAAACAAAATGGCAGGAAGCTGCCATGCGGGGAATCGTAGGTGGCACGTTTGAGATAGTTTTATCTTGTTCTGGATACCAGGTTTTGTTTTGAGGCGTTTTGACAGATGCTAATATGGCAAAAATTATGGCAAAATTCACTAGCCAGCTAACCAACAACTGTAACGAGGTATTTGAGAAACAACAAGTGCTCATTGTGCAAATGTATTTATGTTTTCAATAAACGCTGGAGACAAAATATAGTTTACATGTTGTGAATCTAAGCCCGCCTGTTTTGCCCCATAGTTTGCCCCACATGTCGGTTTTGTTGCTAAACAACCAACACGTCTATAGGGTTATGGTTCCTATACAGTCATATTTCCATGTTACAGCATTTGTTTATGGAAAACAGCCTGAAGACAGAGGTATACCTGTGCTAATTAGCCATCTGCGTCTCCGAACACCTGTGTTTAAATATAAGACTGAAGCCACAAACGTGTTGTCACTGAAAAATACTGTTGGTGGCAACTGTGTTAAACCCAGTTAAAACAGTAAGTGTATATTTTGCATTTGGGAAATTATTTTGATGTGATATGAAAGTTGAGGGTTTTATGTTCCCAGAACCGTACCGCACTTGAGAATTAATTCACACTTAGATGGAGTGTTTGGCTGCCAAAGCCAATTCACCTCTAAACAGAAATTGTAAGGTCTTTGGAGTATAAGGTAAGTAAACTCACCCCCTTCCGTACAAATGTGCACAACCGCAGCATTCAAATGAGGCTACAAAGAAAACGAATGGGATTGTAGCGACTGTATTGACTTCAAAATCGGGGGTGTGAACTAGGTTTCTATTCAAGCGTTGATCGACATGGTAATGGATCTATAGTATTGGAGAAAAGTTGAAAAAAAGGGACCCTCCAACATGCCACGTCGTAACATACAGCACGCATAGAGCAACTATTTCTGTCTTACAATCTCTCTCCACTAGGTGTAGCACTTCTCTCATCCTTACAAAAACAAGAAATGGACAGTGACATAAGGGGGATACCTAGTCATTTTTTGCGTCATTATTGCATGTGATCATCATTCTCAAAGCCGTTGTTTACTTCTAAGATCACTTTAGCACAGCCCTAAAATCCGATTCAAATTCGACACACATCTTCAAATAGGTATGTAATGACACATTATATAAACTCTTTATAGTGTTTTATTTGCATTTTAGAGGCGATAAGGTGATAAATTGGACAGATCAAGTGAAAAAAAAGCCGTTTTCCCACATGACATCTCTCCTTCTCACTACCACGCATTAGTTTCGCTTCCCCACCCGCCATTTTTAAAAACGCCCGGGACTCATTGCCTTCTTGAATCGGGCAGCGTTTAGGTCATGTAATTGATTCCGTTGGAAAGGGGAGAAGTTGTGCTTTACAATGGTATTGACATTACAGTTGACCTGGAAGTATTACGTTTTTGGAGCGCTAAAATAAGGACAGTTGTACGGACCAAGGCGATGTACAAAAGTGAGTGAGTTTACGTTAAGGTAACCCTCTTTTAGGCCACAATTGAGCTAGGGTCAGACAGACTTCCTGATTAGAGACAGCTGAGTGGGCACAATGTATGGCTCGGAAAACCTACCTCAATCCAGGGATGAGAAATGAGTTTCTTCAAATTGTCCCATTATTCCAACTGTTACACCGGAAAGACTGCTAGTTTTTAATAAACTGCCGTTTGTCCTCATGCTAACTAGCAGTAGCCACAGCAGCCATTATGGAATGGCACGTTGCATTTAACAACAAAGGAGCTGATTGGCTAACACTGACATTCCAAAATGGCATCTGCTACCTAGCATGATGACAAGGGCAGTTTTCCGAGAAAACTATGAGTAGTTCAATCTTCTCATTGTAATGGTTAGGATAATGAGACAATTCGGAGTATAATGCATTTCTCATCCCTGGATTGAGGTACATTTTCTGAGCCTTAATCTCGCACTGGCTCCGCTGTGTCTTAATCCAAACAGGAAGACGGTCAGACCCCAGTGCAAGTGTAAGCAAAAATAGGGTCGGAATCTATTCTGGCTAGCAGGCAGTGTATGCGAACTAGCCATCTGCTGACTGGTCACGCTGCACTGCCGACTATCAAGAACTGTCAAACAGCTAGGCTAACGGCTCATGTTGGTTGATGCCAACCAAGTACGCAGATATACGACAAAATCGTTAGCTAACTTTACTCATTTTTAATCATCGAAATACTAGCTAGCTAGCTAACGTTATATGGACTGTCACAGAAAACAATGTTCTAACGTTAGCGAGCTAGCTAGTGTAAGAATATAAATAAATAAATACAAATTGTGGACCAGTTAACGTTACCTGTTCAATAGTCAAGCGACGATGTTACGGCACCAGGACAATTCTTTTTTTTAACAACTTAAGTCCCTCGAAGTCAGTTTTTCCGGGATCACTTACTATTTTTCAAGAAGTGAAAGTGGAAAAATCTAACCAACTGACGTTAGCTAGCTTGATAAAATCTTGTCCTAGCTAAGAACATCCGCTTTTTGTTACGCTGTTGCTCAATATGGCAGTCACGAGGGGTTGACGTGTCCCCAGGTCGAAACCAATGAACGCCCTTTAAATATTCGCATCAATTGTTTATTATTTTCCTATAATATGAATTGCACCCTGTATCTGTGCGTGTCCTGGAAGTGACTACACCACATTTGAACAGGCTTGATTTATTAACTCAAAAGGGGACCACAGACAAGCCAGCAGTCATCGTAAAAATGTTTTTAATCTTCATACATTTTTAAATACACTTGGTTACAATAAGAACACGAGGCAATCGCGTTAAACAGACCCTTTTCACACACCTGTATTTTGTTCTGTACAACATCTGCTTCACCTCTGTCTGATTCTTAATCCAACCTACCATTATCACATTTATCACCAGGTCTCTTCTCTTCTCCCCTGCCCTCCCCCCCCTCTCTCTCCCGCTCTCCTTCTTCCCTCTCTCCATCCTCTTAGAAGTCGTCATCATCACAGATGTCCAGGTAAACGTCAAAGGCTTCTCGGTTACAGTTACCATCAGGGGTGAACACGTATTTATGGAACGTCCCGTCAACACAGATAGCTAGAAAAGGGAGGAATGCAGAGGAAAAAAAACATATTTAAAACTATTATTACAATTTTACACGACACAGCTTTATTGTATAAATTAAATAAATATATTGTTAATACCCACAGTACAATGAATGTTCCAACTACATGTAGGACAATAACTATATTGATTGATAGATATGAAACATTGCTGTCTAGTTGCTTAGAGGACTGACCGATGACAGAGTTGACATTTTTAGAGGTGTTCTTCCCAAACGCACAGATACAGGCACACTCTGCCGGAACGGTGAAACTGGCCAATGACCACTGGCTGTCCACATACTGACCAATCACTGGGCCCACCTTCCCCACACGAGCCAATCTGTAGAGAGGGGAAGAGTGGTGATAGTGGCATAAACAAGCCATGAACAGTAAATTGTCAAATTTGGAATTGAGGTACGCACAAACACTAGCCTGGTTGCCAGTCTTTTTAGCTAAAATTCCACTTCTTGTATTCCATGTCATCTGTCATTGGCATATGACACGGAGTACAAGGATTGGAATATTAGCTCAAATGGAATGCTAAACCAGACAATGAAACTCTCTCTCAAACACACACATGCGTGCATCTTACGCTGAGCGTCTGTTGAGTTTAGTATCTTTGAGAGCAAAGATGTGAACAGTGCCCTTGTCACTGGAGGCACACAGGAACGAAGAGTCATGACTGAAGTTGATGCTGGTAAGAGAGCGCAAGAAAGGGAAGTGATGAGACACTTAGCATCACTTCCACCCCCCCCCCCCCCCTTCCTCTCTCTCCACCCCAGTACCAGTAGAGTGTAGCAGGGTCTGTTCCTCTGCGCAGCTCCACTAGTTTGTCTCTGGTGGTAGTATCAAACAGTCTGATGAGGGTACCCTTGCGGGAGGCCGAGGCCGCGACGCTGCCAGGCTGGTTGAGCGCCAGGCAGGCGATCTCACTCTGGTGGGCGTTGATGGTAAAGGGGGCAGACGATGTGCCAGGCTTGGTGTTGGAAAGGTCCTGGAGCGGAGAGAGGGAGAGAGTTCAACACTGACTGACTGGGACCTCATGGGTAATGTGAAAAATTATCAGCACACACAGAGCAGTTTCGAAAGGGCAGATAGTCTTCAACACTAGGAATCCATCAGTTGATGGAATGACATGTGAAGGTGTGCTTTATGAACAGCTTATAAACCAACATAGTTAGTATAGTACCATGCAATACACTTTTAAATGAAATGGATGAATTACCACAAGCTGTAGACTTCCACACTTATGTCCAGGGAAGACCAGCAGCTGTTTCTCCAGACTGGGGCACAGGTCACACAGTCCTGACAGAGAGAGAGAGGGGAGAGGGGGGTATCTACACGTCTATCAGATAAACATAACCAGGAGCGTGTGCGTATATGTGTGTGTGTTTGTACCTTTAGGGTTGTCTCTGGTGTCAAACTCAAACAGTTTCACAGGGTTGTCAGGGAAACTGTAGACATAGATCCTGTTCTTTAACACAATGATGATCCTGAGAGAGAGAGAGAGAGAGAGAGAGAGAAAGCGAGTAAGCGAGGGGAGGGGTTGGAGTGTGAGAAAGCAGAGGGAGAAAAGGGTTAGTAAAACAACACACTACAGGGTGCTCTATGGAAAGTTGGGGCTTGTTCAGAAGAATGTTACTAAACATATAGTAACTCACTTGTCGTGTCTCATGCGTACGGCCAGAACAGGCTTGGTAAAGGTAAACTCCAGCACTAGCTTGTCCTTGGGGTCCCTCCCCTCCCGAGCATCATCCCAGATCAACACTAGGATTTTAAAAAATACATTCGGTTTTGAATGAAATGAAAACAATACATTGGAATCATTATCAAACATGTTCTAAAATCTAAATACAATCAGTCCCAGTCACTGCCATAATTTAAACTGAGACCCAGCAATTTGACATTGCCATGACCTGCACTGCAGACATTGAGATGAGCGCAGTGCAGGAATTTGCTCTCACAGTCATACGGAGTATCTGCGCATGTGTAAAGTTTATCTCCGCTCTTCAACACCCTTAGTAGTTTGGAAAATCAAGTCTAATCAGTAATTCAATCAAATATGTGGTCCGCTCATCCACTCACCTGAGATCTCAGAGAACTTGGGGTTGACTCCACCTCCTACTACAGCCAGCAGGTTGGAGCGATGCAGCATTGAACACTGGGCCACACTACCCACCTGCTCATGGTCTGACACACACAAGCACAGGATGATCACACACACAGTATGCGAACACACAGATCGCTCGTACCACAGGTCTGAATTCCACTCACCAAGGTGCCCCTTCTCTATAAGAGGCTCCACATTGTAGATCCTGACACCGGTTTCCATGGCACAACAGAAACAACCTGGGGAGGGAGGGGTAGGTACACTGATCAATGTACACTGTCTGAAACAAGAGTAGGACTGACACAAGTAATGTACTCTACAGATCTCTGTCTGGCTTCACAGAGTAGGCTACTCTAGTCTTACTCTGGTCCTGGTTGAACTGTAGACTGTTGACTCCTCTCGGTTGGGCCATGTTGGAGGAGTGACGTTAGGCTGATGTTACCAGGTAGATATAGCTTAGAAGAAAACCCAGGGCTAGGCACCCTGATTGAAACAAAAGAGAAAGAGAAAGGAAACATCACCGACCACGGTTTAGAAGCGGCACCGTCAACGTGTTTTTTTTTCCCCCAAGCGAAAATAAGTTAGCTAGCCTGGTAAACAAACCCAGCCAGTGAAGAACTCAAGCAAATTTGGCTATCTCTATCTGCTGCAGTTATTTTTCATCGTAACAGCTGTATCATGTTATTGAACAACGAATATGCTGTTTAAAAGCTTACCATGAAGCGAGGGCAGAACACGAGTTAAAGATTAAAAGCGCTCAACACTGTTAAAATGTCTCCAACAAAGCTACACTGTGACGAAATGTTTTGTTGTTATTTTTCCTGCAGATGACGATGGTCGCGTGTTTCCGGTTTCTGACTTCGTGTCTCCGCGCCACAAACGAATCATACCGCCACCTAGCGTGCTGAAGTAAAATAGAACTGTAGGTAAATGGTTGCAACCCGAATTGTGTGTGTGTGTGTGTGTGTGTGTGTGTGTGTGTGTGTGTGTGTGTGTGTGTAGGCTCAAGCTTAGGCTCGTCTGCTCAGAGTATACTAAAGAACAGCGTGTAGAAGGACGGAGTATACTAAAGAACAGTGCGTGGAAGGATGACGGTGTTGCAATTGTGGTGGGGATCACAATGCTGAGTTCCTGGAGTGCCCTGTGAAGGAGATTGAGGTGGCAAAAGTTAGAGCGACCAATCTAATGTCAGAGGCGAAGGCGATTAAAAGAATTGAGAAAACAAGTGATGCTAGTGAAGATATGATAGTGGAAGCACCACAGGCTGTAGTACATGTTTGCTGCCAGTCAAAATATACCCTGTGTGTTAAAAAGGTGAATTTTGTGGCACTCATTGCCACAGTTATAAACTGTACGGCTCAAGTCTCAAAAAAGTCTAAGAAACTGAAAATTGGGGCTGCGGCAGAAAAGTTTTTGGAACTTAAGGATTTTAAATCTGAAGACTTGCAAGGGGTACTGGCGCTGGAAAACGGCCCACCCTCCCAAGCTCCCCTTGAGCCTGTGTAGGGATTTTTTTATCAGTAAAGTTGTTTGATATTTTATTATTTTATGTAGTTTGTTCAGTTTCTCGGGGAAATCCTGTTTCCATCCCGTACAGTAGGTGGCAGGAAGTACATTAAAATGTGCAATCGTCAATATATCATAGAAGAAGAGGAAGCTCTGGTTGACAGGCATTGTGGAGAGAGAAGTGTGAAGACACAATGGCGAAACAATGGCATTAACTACAAACCATTGTCTCCTGAGTACAAATCAAGTAAACTTACTTATGAATCTAATTGCTCTCTTGAGAACTTTGAGAATTTCAAAAATGGAGTCGTTCGGCAGTAGTGATTGCTCTGAAGTTGAGCCTGACCTGGATGAGGTACTTGTGGCGACAGGTGTGGAGGAGACTTCCAAGTCTTGCCCTGATGATCAAACCAGAGACGATTTTGGACCGCAGGGACCCACTGGGCACAAACTGATTGATCAACGTTGTTTCAACCTAATTTGTCAACTTATTGTGACATGGAATCTGCAGTGCCTTCAGAAAGTATTCACACTCCTTGACCTTTTCCACATTTTGTTACGTTACAGCTTTTAAAATTGATTAAATTGTTTCCCCCCCCCCCCCCTCATCAATCTACACACAATAACCCATAATGACGAAGCAAAAACAGATTTGTTGACATTTTTGCACAAAAAAAAACGGAAATATCACATTTTAAATAAGTATTCAGACCCTTTACTCAGTAATTGGTTGAAGCACCCTTGGCAGAGATAACAGCCTCGGGTCTTCTTGGGTATGACGCTACAAGCTTGACACATCTGTATTTGTGGAGTTTCTCCCATTCTTCTCTGCAGATCCTCTCAAACTCTGTCAGGTTGGATGGGCAGCGTCGGTGCACAGCTATTTTCAGGCCTCTCCAGAGATGTTAGATCAGGTTCAAGTCTGGGCTCTGGCTGAACCACTCAAGGACATTCAGAGACTTGTCCCGAAGCCACTCCTGCATTGTCTAAGTTGTGTGCTTAGGGTTGTTGTCCTGTTGGAAGGTGAACCTTCGCCCCAGTCTGAGGTCCTGAGTGCTCTGGAGCAGGTTTTCATCAAGGATCTTTCTGTACTTTGCTCCGTTCATCTTTCCCTCACTCCTGACTAGTCTCCTAGTCCCTGAAAAATATCCCCACAGCATGATGCTACCACCACGCTTCACCATAGGGATGGTGCCAGGTTTCCTCCAGACGTGATGCTTGGCATTCAGGCCAAAGAGTTCAATCTGGGTTTCATCAGACCAGAGAATCCTGTTTCATGAGTCCTTTAGGTGCTTTATGGCAAACTACAAGCAGTCTGTCATGTGCCTTTTACTGAGGAGTGGCTTCCGCCTGGCCACTCTACCATAAAGGCCTGATTGGTGGAGTGCTGCAGAGATAGTTGTCCTTCTGGAAGGTTCTTCCATCTCCACAGAATTCTGGAGCTCTGTCAGAGTGACCATCGGGTTCTTGGTCACCTCCCTGACCAAGGCCCTTCTCCCCTGATTGCTCAGTTTCCCCGGGCGGCCAAATCTAGGAAGAGTCTTGGTGGTTCCAAACTTCTTCCATTTAAGAATGATGGAAGCCACTGTGTTCTTGCGGACGATCAATTCTGCAAAAATGTTTTGGTACCCTTCCCCAGATCTGTGCCTCGACACAATCCTGTCTCGGAGCTCTACGGACAATTCCTTCGACCTCATGGCTTGGTTTTTGCTCTGACATGCACTGTCAACTGTGGGATCTTTATATAGACAGGTGTGTGCCTTTCCAAATCATGTCCAATTAATTACATTTACCACAAGTGGACTCCAATCAAGTTGAAGAAACGTGCACGCAAGTGGGGGCGCTGGATGTTCCCCAATGCTGGAAGGGGGACCCCGAGTGAAAAATGACCAAAATATGTGTGTTATAGAGCTAAATGAGATATGCCTGCAGGTAGTTCCTGCCTGATCCTGTCATGTGACAAATGGAGATTTGGGCAAAAGTCTGTTCTCTCCGCGACTCCTCCATCCTCTCTCCTCCTTTACCCGGTAAGTGAAGAGTGTCAAGCGGTCTAGGAGAGTCTGATCCCCTCCCCGATTACCTTCTTCGACAAAGCATGCACAAAGACTATTCTCACGGCAGGTAGCGTGGAGGTGTTTTAAAATACGCCACACCCCCTTTGAATCAGCTGTTGTTTTCTCAATGGAGAAGAGCAGGCACACGTTTAAAAACATACGCTGTTGTCTGCCACAACTAGCTACATTTGTTTTGATCACTTTACACATTTATTTGGGGATTCCAACCCCTGCAAACGTAATTTGTCTGATGACGTGCGAGCGGAGAAGGAGAGTATTTATTTCTACGTTTCCTCTCCTTCGCCTCCGCTCCTCGGTTACCTTTTGACCTTTTTCACAAAGAGGCAAGGAGAGGACGGTAGAAAGGAAAAGAGCAAAACCATTTTGGATTCTCCCAGTGGAGAAGTGGAGGAGGAAAGGAATAGTTACGTGTCCCTTGAAGTTCCCTTCCTATCCTTCACTCCCTCACTCTCTCCTGTTATGATGACCCACTGAGAAAGGGAAGCAATAGACCACACAGATCAAAGACACACACACACACCAGTCAGGTAGCTCAAGATCCACTTCGAACTCTGCTGTCTGTTCAGGTACCCAGGAAGTCGGGAGATGCTTTCAGCACCGGCCAATAGGGGCAACAGTGAGTGCTATTACCATCAAGCAGGCTTGGGTTTTGCTAGTGTGTTGTGGACAGGGGCGGCTCCAAGGGTCTTGTGTTGAATCCTAGTGACAGGCACTAGTTTTATTTTGTTTTGTTTTAACCCTATCCGAAACCTTGACCCTATTCAGAATTATTACCGAAACCGAACCAACCGCAATTGGTGCAGCAGTCTAAGGCACTGCATCTCAGTGCTAGAGGTGTCACTACAGACACCATGGTTCGAATCCAGGCTGTTTTTCAACCGGCTGTGATTGGGAGTCCCATAGGGCGTCGCACAATTGGTCCAGCGTGGTCTGGGTTTGGCCGGTGTAGGCCGTCTTTATAAAGAAGAACTGACTTGAGATCATGTTACACACACTTATGAATTAGAGAAGTGTCTACTACAGGGATCTATAGCCTTAGATACGGGTGATTCCTCATGAAGCAATGATTATTTTTTATTTCCGCAAAATTGTATCCACAGAAGGGTCGTTTTGGAGGAAGGATTGTTGTCTTAAAGCATAATTCAGAAATCATTAATTGAAGTTGTAACATTTGTGCCAGTATATGGAAATATTAGCCAAATATAAAATAGTATTTTCAATATTCATGTTTATATTTTTCAATACTAATATATTAATGTAAGAAAATCTTTATCGAATTCCAAATACTACAGAGCACACACAGATGAAACATTATGGAGTCTTAAAGGTCTAGGTAAGACTAAAATGTCAACAATGTTCCAACAATCCTTCCTCCGAAGGACCCGTCTATAGATTACTTTTTGTGAAAATCCACAAATGTTCCTTTTTTTGTTCTAGTCTCGTGAGGAATCATCCATAGGCCCGAAGTTGATATTGTTAATCTTTGCCTTCATAGCTTAACATTCCACCAAATCCACATCGGTGCAACACGGTCAGTCATGGTGAATTAACAAGTTAACAAATCACTGAGTTAGGGCCAAATCCCTGCTGCATATCTCCTCGTTTCAAAAAGCCTATCTCCTCGTTTCATAACGCCTCTGTCTTTATGGCTGCCATCAAATCAAAACAGCTTCAATGTGAGGTTTTCATAATGCACTAGAAGATACACACACACATACTGAGCTGGTCGTGGCATTGACGGAATCCAATCCAAATGAGATTCTAGTTTTATTGCTCTGCTGCTGTTTTGTCTTGCTTTTGAAAACCTTCTCAACCAATTCGGCAATGAAAAGTTGACTGTTGTGGTGTGTGTGTGCGGTATTTACAATAAGCCCCATAAACAGCACCACAGGCAGCAGTGGCCATATTAAAAAGGTGAAACTAACATTGGCATGCAGTGTGCCTAGATCTGTGAGAATATACTGTACAGTCTAGTAATTACAGCTAATTTGATGACAAAGCAAAGCCTCAGGAACAATACACCCAGCCAAGTGTGTGTCGTACGCAGTCCCTTCTGTTCCCTAGCTGTGCCCACAGTGTGAGGGATATAAGGTGGGCGGTATGTAAATGAACTGCTTGCCTCCTCTCTGCCTAGTATTAATGTACTGCAGTTCCACTGCAATGTGTCAAATAGCTACTGTACCATTTTGCTAATATGGTTGCCTGCTGTACCTCCTTACACATTATAAGAGATCAACTTTAGAGAGATGCACTTGCAATTCCAACAGCTGTAGGTAATTAATTTAGAAGACAGCCATCTGAGACCAGGTCAGTTTGAATCTCATCTAGTTTAATGTATTCCTTTGCAGGTTCTCCTCTTGTATTCTCCCCTACCGGTCTGAGGCTGTGTTACCCCCTCAGGAGGGAGGGGGGGAGAGAATAAGAGAACAGCAAGTGTTCATGGTGCTCATTATGAGAATGAAAACAGGTTTGTACATCAGCGATATAAAATGAGATGTCATTACTGTTCTGGGGTTGTCTTGGACTCAATATCTGGTTAACGTAGCCACGTCTAGTCCTCTGGGGGTGTGAACCAAGGTTCATTAGAATCCCGGAACCACAAACAGACATTCAATTTATGGTTCTTTTTATTATTATTTATGAAAGAGGGAAAAAAAGTGGTTACAGGATAAAAGCAATGCAGAACAAGGACAGGCCCGTGCACACTCACACCACATACACGCTAGAGTCCACAATTGTTTGGGGTGTAACGTTCACGTTTTTTGTGAAGAATCAACAACAAGTGGGACACAATCATGAAGTGGAACGACATTTATTGGATATTTCAAACTTTTTTAACAAATCAAAAACTGAAAAATTGGGCGTGCAAAATTATTCAGCCCCTTTACTTTCAGTGCAGCAAACTCTCTCCAGAAGTTCAGTGAGGATCTCTGAATGATCCAATGTTGACCTAAATGACTAATGATGATAAATACAATCCACCTGTGTGTAATCAAGTCTCCGTATAAATGCACCTGCACTGTGATAGTCTCAGAGGTCCGTTAAAAGCGCAGAGAGCATCATGAAGAACAAGGAACACACCAGGCAGGTCCGAGATACTGTTGTGAAGAAGTTTAAAGCCGGATTTGGATACAAAAAGATTTCCCAAGCTTTAAACATCCCAAGGAGCACTGTGGAAGCGATAATATTGAAATGGAAGGAGTATCAGACCACTGCAAATCTACCAAGACCTGGCCGTCCCTCTAAACTTTCAGCTCATACAAGGAGAAGACTGATCAGAGATGCAGCCAAGAGGCCCATGATCACTCTGGATGAACTGCAGAGATCTACAGCTGAGGTGGGAGACTCTGTCCATAGGACAACAATCAGTCGTATATTGCACAAATCTGGCCTTTATGGAAGAGTGGCAAGAAGAAAGCCATTTCTTAAAGAGATCCATAACAAGTGTCGTTTAAAGTTTGCCACAAGCCACCTGGGAGACACACCAAACATGTGGAAGAAGGTGCTCTGGTCAGATGAAACCAAAATTGAACTTTTTGGCAACAATGCAAAACGTTATGTTTGGCGTAAAAGCAACACAGCTGAACACACCATCCCCACTGTCAAACATGGTGGTGGTAGCATCATGGTTTGGGCCTGCTTTTCTTCAGCAGGGACAGGGAAGATGGTTAAAATTGATGGGAAGATGGATGGAGCCAAATACAGGACCATTCTGGAAGAAAACCTGATGGAGTCTGCAAAAGACCTGAGACTGGGACGGAGATTTGTCTTCCAACAAGACAACGATCCAAAACATAAAGCAAAATCTACAATGGAATGGTTCAAAAATTAACATATCCAGGTGTTAGAATGGCCAAGTCAAAGTCCAGACCTGAATCCAATCGAGAATCTGTGGAAAGAACTGAAAACTGCTGTTCACAAATGCTCTCCATCCAACCTCACTGAGCTCGAGCTGTTTTGTAAGGAGGAATGGGAAAAAATGTCAGTCTCTCGATGTGCAAAACTGATAGACATACCCCAAGCGACTTACAGCTGTAATCGCAGCAAAAGGTGGCGCTACAAAGTATTAACTTAAGGGGGCTGAATAATTTTGCACGCCCAATTTTTCAGTTTTTGATTTGTTAAAAAAGTTTGAAATATCCAATAAATGTCGTTCCACTTCATGATTGTGTCCCACTTGTTGTTGATTCTTCACAAAAAAAGACAGTTGTATATCTTTATGTTTGAAGCCTGAAATGTGGCAAAAGGTCGCAAAGTTCAAGGGGGCCGAATACTTTCGCAAGGCACTGTAGCTCATGATGCACTGCATCTGCTTCTAGCTCCATGACTCTCTGAAAGAGACAAGACAAAACAAATGTAGCACAGTACAAAACGACAGGGATCAGTCAATACGATGTAGCACCATACACTTCCAGATCCAGTACCAACGATAGGATAGTATAGCTTACCTGCACATATTCATATCTCAGTTGTTTTACACGGTCTGAGTTTTTTTTCTAAAGGGACTCCGTACAGCTGCTTCATCCTAATTCTATTGTGTTTCAGTAGATGAGACAGTGCAGAGAGACTCACTCTGTCAACGTTTTAGAATATGGTGTTATCTACCATTATGTGGTCCTGCAGTTCTCCGAGTCGTTATTTGCAATGATCGTATTTACAATGTGAGTCTCCTGCTCTGGGGTGATCAGTCAACCTCTTCCAACAGGTTTTCTTGCAGTTCTGTGAAAACATTTGAATGGTTTTAGTGATCGATCATTATGAAAGTACAGTACATATTACTGTACCAGTAAGACTACAGCACTTACAGTTACTTACGGTTCTCATTTCAAAATATCCGGATGATACCTGCAACAGTATAGTGGCTAAGATGTGGTTGAACCCGTTGCCCAGCCTCCCTCATGCTCATCCCATGCTTGACAACATGGTCAACCACAGTCGCTCTGAATTAATCAGTTATTGTGTTCCTGACTCCCCTTCCTCTTCCCCGTCCTCTCCTTTACCCCTGTCCTACTTCACCTCTTCCTTCTCTGCCTCCTCCTTCTTCATCTCCTCATCCTCCCCCTCTAGTTCTCACCCCTCTTACTCTCTGTCCAATATTGGCCTCCATTGTTGTCCAAACCAAATGTTTACCTGTGGCCTATTTATAGTGCTCAAGCTCTGATTTGTAAGTGAACTCATTATCTGAAAGTCTTTTCATGTGTCAATGTGGAAAGACAAGTGGCGAAATAGCGTAGCAACGTAGAGGCCCATGTTTACGGTTTTGCTAGAAGTGTGCTATCAAATTGCAAACTGACTGTAAAGCAGTGAGTTGTGTTTACAGTTTTGCAAAAAAAGTGAGTTCTAAAAATTCCAGCCCGAGTGTAAAGCAGAGATCGTGCATTCAGTTTGGCACACCTGGCAAACGCATTGGCGACAAGTGTTAATGGTTTCAGAGATAGTGCTTCAAGAATCACCGCTAGTGTTTCAGCACTCAGGAAAAAAAACTGTAATTATATTCCAAATAAAGCACACGAGGGGAGAAAGATGAAGGGCTAAAAAGAGCCAGAGGCACACGTGACACGTGTGCTGCCATAACCATGCTGTAGAGGGCGCTGTAGACTCATGTGGAGAGCTGCGCTGGAGGGACAGGTACTCACTCCACTGTCGGTTGGAGACTGGGAGATTACATCACATCATACATAATACTATTTTCGATAATAATCATGCTATCAAATGACCCGTTTATAAAGAGGGAGTGAGAGGGCAGTCCCACAAGAGGAGCGAGAGAGAAACAGAAATAATCAGAGACAGAAAACTCCAGCCTGCCTCAGCCAGCACATCGAAACAAGGCTAAAACCGCGGCTCCTCTTTCCACATAACAACCACTCGGTAGCCCTCACTGAGCAGCCTGAATGTACAAATTGGTCCACGGGGAATACAAGTTTATAGCCGACTGCATGCATTCAATTTGGACGGTAATATTAAAAGACTCAATATCACCATCTGCCGGCCTTTGGGCAAAAGGCTGATGGTGCTCTGGGACCAGTGGAGCCTGCTGGGGGAGGACAGCTCATAATAATGTCTGGAACGGCACAAATGGAATAGCATCAAACTATGTGTTTGATGTTTTTGATACCATTCCACTCATTCCGCTCCAGCCATTACAACAAGCCCTTCTCGCAGACCTTCTGTGCCCGAGACTGATGCTCATGATATAATGATACAAACTACTCTTTCTCTCTCTCTCTCTCTAGCTATTCCTCTCCCGCCCTCTCTCTTTCTGTTTCTCTCTTTCTTTTCCCTGCTTTCTCTCTCTCTCGCTCTCCCTTTCCCACCCTCTCTCTTTCTGTTTCTTTTTCTTTTCCCTGCTTTCTCTCTTCTCTCTCTTTCTCGCTATAACTACATAATGAGGGAGAGTAGGGGTCACAAGGTGTTGTTCCTCGAAAGAGGTTAAAGTAATTTGTTTGTGTTAATGTTTCTGTGGTTGTCCAAGAAAGTTGTTTGGTTTTCCGAGAAAACTAAGCACCTTCTAAGGGTTGCTGATTGAGTTTAATTTTCCGGAGGGTCTCCTCCACTTTGTGTCTGTCTGTGGATAATGCTAATGAACAGATACAATGTGCCCACATGATGATCCTGTTAATTAACAGTGTCTGCTGTAATTATGCTTCATTAGAATAACTGCAGTTATTCAGATGAAGGATTGTCGCAGGGGCCACTCATTGGATGCTTCCCAAATGCAGGGACCAGGGCTCTGGTCAAAAGTAGTGCACTATATAGGGAACAGGGTGCCATTTGGGACGCATCCATACGCTCACCGTTTGTTTGCCTGTAAGAGAGAGTGAGGTTGTCACACTCAACAATCAGTTCTGTGTTTCCCTCCTCTGGTTCAGTCATCACACTCATCACCACAATTAAAGGTCTGTGATTAAAATGTTTTCCTGGAATTGAATGGAATCTAAAACATGCCTCCCGTCCCCCTGTGTGTCTGAGTACATTTGTACCAGAAAGGAGGGTAATTAGTGTGTGTGTGTGTGTGTTTGAATGCATGTGTGTGTGCGTAATTATAGCTTGTGGGATGCTAGCACCACGCAGTTCAGAGTAGAGGGCGTTGATATTGCATTTTGGGAACCGTGACTATAAATGAGCAAACAACACAGAGCGGAGGTGAGGTGGGCTCTTGGCTTCACAGAGCGAGACACAGAGAGAGAGAGAGAGAGAGAGAGAGGGGGGGGTGAGAGAGAGAGGTGGAGGAGGAAGTCTTGAGCTGGGAGACGGTGCAGGGCAGATCAATACGTTTAATGTGGATGGGATCCAGTTTAATGAGGATAATTCTGTACAGATCTGTGTGAAGAAGCTGGAGCAGATACACCACTGGCCAAGCAAGGGAGAGAAGTTAAGGCCCTGACACGTACGCATGCTCATGTACACACGCGCACTCATTCACCCACTACCGGCAAAGCAGAGAGAGGGGCCAAGAGAACAAATCAATGGGAACAAGAGAAAAGTGTGGAGGAGATAAACAATGGTCAAGTTGGAAACCGCGTTTGCTGTTTGTTTTCTGTTTCATGTATTTATTTATATATTTATGAATACATAAATATAGAGAGTTCCTCTGTCCAGTGTCTGTGTTCTTTTGCCCATCTTAATCTTTTATTTTTATTGGCCAGTCTGAGATATGGCTCTTTATTTGCAACTCTACCTAGAAGGCCAGCATCCCGGAGTCGCCTTCTTCACTGTTGACGTTGAGACTGGTGTTTTGCAGGTACTATTTAACGAAGCTGCTAGTTGAGGACTTGTGAGGCGTCTGTTTCTCAAACTAGACACTCTAATGTACTTGTCCTCTTGCTCAGTTGTGCACCGGGGCCTCCCACTTTCTATTCTGGTTAGAGCCAGTTTGCGCTGTTCTGTGAAGGGAGTAGTGCACAGCGTTATACGTTATAAGATCTTCAGTTTCAACTAGTCTAATGAAGGCCAATTGTATTGCTTCTTTAATCAGGACAACAGTTTTCAGCTGTGCTAACATAATTGAAAAAGGGTTTTCTAATGAACAATTAGCCTTTTAAAATGATAAAGTTGGATTAGCTAACACAACATGCCATTGGAACACAGGAGTGATGGTTGCTGATATTGGGCCTCTGTACGTCTATATAGATATTCCTTTAAAAATCAGTAGTTTCCAGCTACAATAGTCATTTACAACATGAACAATGTCTACACTGTATTTCTGATCAATTTTATGTTATTTTAATGGACAAAAAATATTATTTTCTTATAAAAATGAAGACATTTCTAAGTGAACCCAAACTTTTGAACGGTAGTTTATATTCTACTAATTAAACCAGAGAACAACTACGATGAGAACACGAGAATGCAGGCCAGTGCCAGTACCTTATTTAATGTGCAGGGGGACTAACAATTGACTAGTAGTAGGATATACATGTAAACAGGGCTGAGAAGAGACTCGTAGCTGGAATATATAAATACTTATGGTAATATACTAATGGTAAAATCTATATGTAAACAGGAGTAATGGTCACCAGTAGCAGGATAAATAAATATATACTAATGGTTATGGCAATCAATAATCATTTTAGCAGCATTGTAGGTTGTGTCTGAGTGGGTAGAGACTTGTGCATGGGTATAGATTCACTGTGGACAGTCTGTGGGAGAGGGAGTGGTTGTTAGCCATTTAACAGTCTTATGGCCAGGGGAGAGAAGCTATTTGGGAGTCTGTTTGTCTGAGCCTTGATATACCGGTACCGCCTGTCGAATGGGAGCATGGAGAATAGTTCATGTCTCGGTTTCTGGGGTCTTTTCTGGGGTGTGAGAGGACCATGTTAAGTCTTCAGTGATGTGGATACCGAGGAACTTGAAGCTCTTGACCCTCTCCACTGTGGCCCTGTCGATGTGGAAAGAGGTGTGCACCCACGAAAATGACCGTGAAGATGCCTGCCAGCTGGTCTGCATGCTCTGAGAATTCCCCCTGGAATATCATCTGGCCCTGTGGCCTTGTGAGTGTTGACCTTACGTTGGCCCCGGAGAGAGAGATTATTCAGTCCTCTGAGACGGCGAGGGCCCTCGTGCACGGCTCTGTGTTGTTTTCGTCGAAGTGTTCATAAAATGTATTGAGTTCGTCTAGTAGAGAGCCATTGTTGGATAGATCACGGCTACCTTTGTAATCCACAATGGACTGTAGCCCCTTCCACGTGTCAAGCGTCGGAGCCTGTGTTATAGGATTCCACCTTGTTCCTATACTGTCCTTTTACCTGTTTGATCGATCTGCGGAGGTCGTAGCGAGAGTTCTGGCACGTGTTCGTGTCCGCAGCTGTCGCCTCGGAGTTGGCTGCAACGGCCCTATGTGTGTCTGTCCTTTAGCTTAGCGCGTACCTCAGTGTTAATCCAGGGCTTTTGATTGGGGAAGCAGAGAACCTTCACCGTGGGGACAAAGTCAGCGATGCTTTTCCTGATGAAACCCGAGGTGGTTAGCTCATCGACGCTGTCGGTGGAGTCCCCAAAACATATGGGTTGAAGTTGCAGCTGAAATGTAGGTTAGTAACTGCCAGTCTGATGTTTTAAAATGTTTGTCGTTCATAAGAAATTATAGCAAATACATGTAGTGCAAAAAGAGTAGAGATAACTGCCAAAATAATCCCAAAATAGCAAAGTTGGGCCGGAGCTCTCAAGACGGCAGCCATACAGTACGGCGCCATCTTATATTATGATACTGATGAGGTTACACAGTGGCTGTGGTATTGCTTGGCTGTGGTATTGTGTGTAACTGCGGCTTTTAATGGATTACTTCTTTCAGCCATACGCACAAATGCACACACACACACACACACACACACACACACACACACACACACACACACACACACACACACACACACACACACACACACACACACACACACACACACACACACACACACACACACACAGATTGTTCTGCTCCTGTGCTGCTTTGTTGAGGGCCGTGGGTGGCTCAAGAGGGAGCCGAAAATAAATCTATCCAGCGCGTAGGTCTTCAGGATATGCAGGGTTTAGTTCCAGCCCAGCACTAACACACCTGCTTTAGCTAATCAAGATTGATTGATAATCAATCAGCTACTCTTCCAGACTACAGGAAGAGTAGCTGCTGCCTTGGTAATGGGGATTCATAATAAATACAAATACAATGTGTAATAAGGGGACTGTGCTGGGCTGATATTAAAGCACGTCCTGTAGTTCTCCGGGATTGAAGAACAACCCAAACACAATGTCAAAGAATACTAACATGCTCTGTTTGCATTTAATGTCTATGGAGATATACTTAACCTAAGAGAATATAGCCATTGTTATGAGCGTAGTATGATTGATCACACACTCCTGTCTGACACCTGAGGTGTTGAGGTGATGTGGATCAAACAATGGGTACTAACACACACACAAACACGCACAAAAACATGCACACACAAACACAAGCACACACAACAGCGCCTCTACAACCTCAGGCACTGAAGAAATTCGGCATGGCCCTCAAGACCCTCACAAACTTCTACAGATGCCCCATTGAGAGCATTCTGTCGGGCTGCATCAAGCCCTGGCATGGTAACTGCACCGCCCTTAACTGAATGGCTCTCCAGAGGCTAAATGCTGCCTGCCCTCCAGGACATTTACAGCACTCGGTGTCAAAAATCATCAAGGACCTCAGCCATTCGAGTCACGGTCTGTTCACTCTGCTACCATCTCGCAGACAGAGACAGTAAAGGTGCATCAAAGGAATGAAAGGCTGAAAAAACGTTTCTATTTCCAGACCATCAAACTGTTGTACAAGCGATCGCACAATCTACTGTAATAAGAGACAAAGATACACTCACACATACTGTAAGCTCACACACACACCTCATACACATGCACACACCTGTAATCCCATATACACTCACACGCACGAATATGTCTATACTCACAAACACACGTACATAGACAAAACTCGCACACAGCGAACTCTGCTATCCCACGTACAGTATATAGAGACATTAAACACTGGAACGCTGAAATGTCAAATTGACATAAGTATTCAGACCCTTCACTCAGTACTTTGTTGAAGCACCTTCGGCAGCGATATCAGCTTTGAGTCTTCTTGGGTATGACGCTACAAGCTTGGCACACTCGTACTGCTTTTCTACTGCTGCTCTTTAATTATTTGTTATTTTAATTGAATTGTTTACTTCTCTATTTTTTACTTAACACTTATTTTCATTAAAACGGCATTGATGGTTAAAGGCTTGTAAGCTGTACTGTCGACACCTGTGACAAATAACATTTGATTTGATTTGATGTGGGGAGTTTCTCCTATTATTCTCTGCAGATCCTCTCAAGCTCTGTCAGATTGGATGGGGAGTGTCGCTGCACAGCTATTTTCAGGCCTCTCCAGAGATGCTTGATGGGGTTCAAGTCTGGGCTCTGGCTGGGCCACTCAAAGACATTCAGAGACTTGCCCCGAAGCCACTCCTGCGTCGTCTTGGCTGTGTGCTTAGGGTCTTTGTTCTGTTGGAAGGTGAACCTTCGCCCTAGTCTGAGGTCCTGAGTACTCTGGAGAAGGTTTTCATCAAGGATCTCTCTGTACTTTGCGCCGTTCATCTTTCTCTCGATCCTGAATAGTTTCCCAGTCCCTACTGCTGAAAAACATCCCCACAGGATGATGCTGCCACCACTGTGCTTCACCATAGAGATGGTGCCAGGTTTCCTCCAGACGTGACGCTTGGCATTCAGGCCAAAGAGTTCAATCTTGGTTTCATTAGACCAGAGAATCTTGTTTCTCATGGTCTGAGTCCTTTAGGTGCCTCTTGGCAAACTCCAAGCGGCTGTCATGTGCCTTTTACTGAGGAGTGGCTTCCGCCTGGCCACTCTACCATAAAGGCCTGATTGGTGGAGTGCTGCAGAAATGGGTGTCCTTCTGCAAGGTTCTCCCACCTCCACAGAGGAACTCTGGAGCTCATTCAGTTTGACCGGGCGGCCAGCTCGAGGAAGAGTCTTGGTGGTTCCAAACTTCTTCCATTTAAGAATGATGGAAGCCACTGTGTTCTTGGGCACCTTCAATGCTGCAGAAATGTTTTGGTACTCTTCCCCAGACCTGTGCATTGACACAATCCTGTCTCTGAGCTCCTTCGACCTCATGGCTTGGTTTTTGCTCTGACATGCACTGTCAACTGTGGGACCTTATATAGACAGGTGAGTCCCTTTCCAAATCATGTACAATCAATTAATAACCTGCCCAGGGACTGCGGTTGAAAATTAGCCGGCTGGCTAAAACCGGCACTTTTACTGATACGTTGATTAATTTGCACTGTCCCTGTAAAAATAAAATAAACTCAATTAAACTCAACTCAATTGAATTTACCACAGGTGGACTCCAATCTGGTTGTAGAAACTGCTCAAGGAAGATCAATGGAAACAGGATGCACCTGAGCTCAATTTTGAGTCTCATAGCAAAGAGTGAATACTTATGTAAATAATGTATTTATATATATATTTGTCATTATGGGGTATTGTGTGTGGATTGATGAGGGAAAAAAAGTAATTGTGTCAATTTTAGTATAAGGCTGTAATGTAACAAAATGTGGAAAAAATGATGGGGTCTGAATACTTTTCGAATGCACTGTATCTACTACTTTATATTGCATTTTGTTACACTGTTTATTTCTACACTGGATTCTCGACATAGCTCACTCTAATTTATCTACTGCTCATATCATTCCAAGTATATATTTTGGTGTATATGCTAATAGATTGCATTTAGATTACTGAAACCGTGCTAGTTGGATTCATTTTGACATTCGGGATTTCTTGTTTTTTATAATAATTTGTGTTCTTGTTTGACAGTTAGCTATACTGTTAGGCGCTGGTAACACAAGCATTTCGCTGCACCTGCTATAAATCTGGTAAACTGTATACGTGACCCTTAAACTTTGATTTGATTTGAAACACACACACACACACACACACACACACACACACACACACACACACACACACACACACACACACACACACACATAGATTAACACCTCCCTCCCCTGCTTCTCATCTCTCTCTAATCGTGTTCATCTCCTCCAAACGAGATTGATGTCCTGGGAACCACAAATCGATATTCCTGTTCCCCTGGGGAAGAAAATGTATGTGGGATGGGGAGCTGGTGGAAAGGCAGTTAGGTAGAATACTTCCCCCTAGGACATCACTCACACACACACACACACACACACACACACACACACACACACACACACACACACACACACACACACACACACACACACACACACACACACACACACACACATCCAGTATATCACCCTCAGTCCCATTACCTGCTAATTAAGATGTGAATGATGTCCTCTGGGAGAGAGAGAGAGAGTGTGTGTGTGTGTGTGTGTGTGTGTGTGTGTGTGTGTGTGTGTGTGTGTGTGTGTGTCTTTGGTTTTTCTATCCTTGTGGTGATCCAAGGGTCTCACAAGGATTGTAAAACAAGGAACATTCTGGGAAGTGGTCCCCATAGGGAAAAATGATTTTACGCTTAGTTAGGTTGAAGGTTAGGGGTACAATTACGGTTAAGGTTTAGGGTTAACGTTAGGGTTAAGCTTATAGCTCTGGTTAGTTTAAGGGATAGTGGTTAGGGAAAATAGATGTTTGAATGGGAATCAGTTGTCTGGTGTCTGGTGCCCAAAAGGATAGTAAAACAAACATGTGCATCCGTGCGCTTGAATGCTGCTGAAAACGTCTTCTCAAGATGAATACACAGTCAATGTCGCAATAACAATAAAAGATAAAAGCACATTACAGATTTTAAATGTAGGGCATCTAATTATCAAATCCTCATACCCAATGTTCCTTCCAATATTTGCACGGAGAAAATTTTAGGTCTGCAGAGCGCAAACATGAATGTTATGAAAATTAGGCTCAAAATTTGGTGCGTTTACTGTGAACAATGAGGCAGTACACTTAAGTTACAGTTTTAACAGTAGGCTACTGTGGCAATTTGATCATAATGTAGGCCTACCCGATTGGCCTACCATCAACAAATTATAATATTATTAACATGGAATTAGCTGTTCTATCATTCAGCCTACAGTAGCAGAACACATGTTGTTCAATGTAGGCCTTCATTCCATGAGACTTTTGGAAAAAACTTGCAGGGCTTTAATATTGCAGATGTAATTGTCTGTATCATTTTCAATCCCCCATATATGTTTTGGGGTACATATACAGTACTGTGGTTGGAACCAAAAATCTCAAATTTGGACTCATCAGATCAAAGGACAGATTTCCACTGTTCTAATGCCCATTGCTTGTGTTTCTTGGCCCAAGAAAGTCTCTTCCTCTTATTGGTGTCCTTCAGTAGTCATTTCTTTGCAGCAATTCGATGACGAAGGCCTGATTTTACACAGTCACCATTGAACAGTTGATGTTGAAATGTGTCTGTTACTTGAACTCTGTGAAGCATTTATTTGGGCTGCAATCTGAGGTGCAGTTAACACTAATGAACATATCCAGCAGAGGTAACTCTGGGTCTTCCTTTCCTGTGGCGGTCCTCATGAGAGCCAGTTTCATCATAGCGCTTGATGGTTTTTGCGACTGCACTTGAAGAAACTTTCCAAGTTCTTGACATTTTTTGCATTGACTGACTTTCATGTCTTAAAGTAATGATGGACTGCCATTTCTCTTTGCTTATTTGAGCTGTTCCTGCCATAATATGTACTTGGTCTACCAAATATGGCTGTCTTCTGTATACCACCCCTACCTTGTCACAACACAACTGACTGTCTCAAACCCATTAAGAAGGAAAGAAATTCCACAAATTAACTTTTAAGAAGGCACACCTGTTAATTGAAATGCATTCCAGGTGACTACCTCATGAAGCTGGTTGAGAGAATGCCAAGAGTGTGCAATGCTGCTATCAAGGCATAGGGTGGCTATTTTGAAGAATCTCAAATATGTTTTGATTTGTTTAACACTTTTATGGTTACTACATGATTCCATATGTGTTATTTCATAATACTGATAAGTAGGTGTGTCCAAACTTTTGACTGGTACTGTATATATCTAACTGATGGGATGTATAAACAATATGGACGGTATGTGGATGGACTATGTAGTATATCTGAAGAGTAGTATATGTACAGTATATGTACAGCAATAGTTAAATAGGACACATACAGTACCAGTCAAGAGTTTGGACACACCTACTCATTCCAGGTGTTTTCTTTATTTTTACTATTTTCGGCATTGTATAATAATAGTAAAGACATCAACACTATGAAATAACACATATGGAATCATGTAGTAGCCAAAAAGGTGATAAACATATATTTTATATTTGAGATTCTTCAAAGTAGCCACCCTTTGCCTTGATGACAGCTCAGCCAAATTTTGCTACCCTCTGCCTATTGGCTACATAGCTTATTCAAGACAGTCTAAAACACTGCCCCTTTAAACATAAAAAAAGCTCTTCATCTGACTTGCTTGTCAAAGACATTGTTAACTGGAAATGAGCTCTCACTGGGCTAACAACTCACTAACTAGCAAAGAATGTGAACAAATGTAGACAGATGGCTAGATGCACCTCTGGACAACCACATCTACTCTCGACCGCTCGTGTTGTAAACACATTTGCCCCTGCCACACCCTCTACTTCTCATCCCGTGTCTCCCTAACCTGCCGCCTCTCCCCCACTGCTCTCTCCCTCTGCCTCTGTGTGTGTGTGATTGTGTGAGTGGAGACAGGTGTGCTGGAGGTGGATCAGATCCCCACCAGGTGCAACCTGTTCCATAATCAAGGCCTCTACAAATACTCAGTCCTGCCACTTCCACTCTGCTAGTTGGTTGCCTCTGTGCAGTCGGTCTGCGGTTCTCGCCAGTTGTTTCTGCGTAGAGCCTCTTATTCTGTTGTGCCTGTTTTTCCCTTGCCTGACACTGCTTTTCTCTCTACAGTTCTGTCCACTCTGTCCCTGTCTCTAGTCCCTCATCTCGTCAGTCCTGCTTCCCTGCCCTGGACCCCCGCTCTACTTCTTCCTTGGATTCCACTCCAGACCTGCTTACCCTGTCCCTACTCCCCTTGCCCCAGCTTCAGCTCCTGGTTCCCTGCTACATGCCCGAGCTTCCCCTGGCCTGCACCCCATCTCCCCCCTGCTTTTCAATAAATACCTTAGCTACCTTATCCCTGTCTCCTCGTCTGAGTCTGCACTTGGGTTCACCTGCTCCACCCCGTGTAACAGTCCAGTTCAAAGTGAATGGTGCAGATCCATATATGTTAATGGTTATTTGCGCATTGCCCTACTCACGCTCTGATTAGTTATGACGCACCGCTCTGTGTAGAATATGAGTCTGAGTCGTGCCTATCTATGCAATAGAATCCTACTCCGACGCGCTCTTCCTACAAGAACATTTCTTGCAAAGTTTGTTTTGCATACTAAGTCTTGCATAGTTTGTTTCGGTGTGTTACATTGAAAGTGCTGATTCCAGCACAATTCCCACAGTAGAGCGAAACATTGACATTGTTAACTAAAAGGGGAGCTTAGAGGGAACATTGCCCACACCTACATTTCACACCATGGCCACTTCAAAGCTGGAAGATGAAATGCTTGTTCTAATTTCAATACATTTAGATGTCATCCATGGATTATGACAAATATCGACCCACTCTACTCTACAGACCACTCATACACCTGAAACTGGAGTTATTCTGACCTCTACCCACGCGTATGGTTACCTAACGAGACCTTGGCCAGTGGATTTTGGTGCAACTTCTTCGAAGTAGCTCGTATAGATTGTTTCCTGTTGGATGACTTATTTTAGACGTGAGTCAGGGTATTGCACAACATCCAGCTCGTCCACAGCAAGACCTCGGGAGTCGCAGAGGTAGCCTGGGATATGGGGAAACATCACATTGTTGTATAAGCTAAGTCTAATATTGGGTTCTGTGGATGACGCACTGAAGATACTTGAGTTCCATTTGTCTAGATGGAGAGAAATAGAAAAGAGAGTGTGCTTTAATGATCATCAAATGGATACAGGATGGTAAGTTGCAATTGAGTCATTATGACACACACACACGTGAACACACACAAATGTCACCTCGGAGTCTGTGTGTCCCGCCAGCCCACTCATTAACAGCAGACTTCGGCGCCGGTGGAGATGACTTGGCAGTGACACCACATGAACCTCGACCAGTCAGAGAGAGAGAGAGAGAGAGAGAGAGTGTGTGTGTGTGTGTGTGTGTGTGTGTGTGTGTGTGTGTGTGTGTGTGTGTGTGTGTGTGTGTGTGTGTGTGTGTGTGTGTGTGTGTGTGTGTGTGTGTGTGTGTGTGTGTGTGTGTGTGTGTGTGTGTGTGTGTGTGTGTGTGTGTGTGTGTGCGAAGCAGCTTTTAAGAGGCACAAGGGTACACAGAACAAAACTGTGGTTTAGAATTGACTGTTGTTGATCATTGCGAAATTATGCTTTATCCACTTATAATTATCTCGCATTTTCATAATTCCATATTATGTCATTCCTTAATCAGATTAGCCCGATCAGAAGGTTAATTGGTAATGACATCACGACTCATTAGGAAGAATCTTTTGATAAGATTATTTTCCGACACGTTTACACTGCAATTTGATCCCAGAGTGGACCTCTCTACCCATGATCCTTCACCTCTAGCAGCTGGAGTTCTGGAACTGAACACTGATTACATCCGGCTGCTGTGGAATTGATATCCTGTTTAGTGTGAAACTGTCTGCCAATGAGGACAGGGTTTGTAAGGGAACCATTGCTGTGAGACAAGTGAAACAGCAACAATGTCTGTCAGACAGACATCCAGCTTGCAGTAAACAAACCAGCTGAGTTAGTAGAGCGAGACAATTAACAATAGAGCGTTTTGTATTTGTTGCAAATTAAGTCAGAAAGAGAAAGACACAGAGAGAGGAGAGGGAGAGAACAGTCACAGGTTGTGTAGCGAAATGCTTGTGCCTCTAGTACCGGCAGTGCAGCAATATCTAACAAGTAATCTAACAATTCCACAACTACCTAATACACAAATCTAAGTAAAATAATGGAATAAGAATATATACTTTATGTATAAATATATGGATGAGCAATGACCGAGCGGCATAGGCAAGATGCAATAGATGGTAGAAAATACAGTATATACATATGAGATGAGTAACGCAAGATATGTAAACATTATTGTAGTGGCATTGTATGCTAGTGTGTGCATGTGTACGTGTGCGTGCATATTTGTGCATGTGTGCATGTATGTGTGTGTTTGCCTGTGGTTCTGTTCTCTCAGTGAAGGCTGAATGGAGGTTGAAGGCCCTAGCTGCCCTCCAGTAACCTCTCAGTGTTCTATACTGCTCACCACTCCACTCCAGCAAAGACAATAAACCCAACTCCCAAGAGTCTTGTTTCTCTCTCTCTCTCTCTCTCTCTCTCTCTCTCTCTTGCACTCCAACCACTTTCTCTCTCTCTCTCTCTCTCTCTCTCTCTTGCACTCCAACCACTTTCTCTCTCTCTTTCTCTCGCTCTCTTGCACTCCAACCGCTTTCTCTCTCTCTCTCTCTCTCTCTTGCACTCCAACTGTTTTCTCTCTCTCTCTCTCTCTCTCTCTCTCTCTCTCTCTTGCACTCCAACCACTTTCTCTCTCTCTCTCTCTCTCTCTCTCTTGCACTCCAACCACTTTCTCTCTCTCTCTCTCTCTTGCACTCCAACCGCTTTCTCTCTCTCTCTCTCTCTCTCTCTCTCTCTTGCACTCCAACCACTTTCTCTCTCTCTCTCTCTCTCTCTTGCACTCCAACCTCTTTCTCTCTCTCTCTCTCTCTCTCTCTCTCTCTCTCTTGCACTCCAACCGCTTTCTCTCTCTCTCTCTCTCTCTCTCTCTCTCTCTCTCTCTCTCTCTTGCACTCCAACCACTTTCTCTCTCTCTCTCTCTCTTGCACTCCAACCGCTTTCCCTCTCTCTCTCTCTCTCTCTCTCTCTCTCTCTCTCTCTTGCACTCCAACCACTTTCTCTCTCTCTCTCTCTCTCTCTCTCTTGCACTCCAACCACTTTCTCTCTCTCTCTCTCTCTCTCTCGCTCTCTCTCACTCTCTCTCTCGCACTCCAAACGCTTTCTCTCTCTCTCTCTCTCTCTCTCTCTCTCTCTCTCTCTCTCTCTCTCGCACTCTAACCACTTTTTTCAAATTCAAATTCAAATTCAAGCTGCTTTATTGGCATGAAAAACATTGTGTCAATATTGCCAAAGCAACAATGTATACAATATACATTGTAACAAAATTATAAATGATAGCAAATAATAATATAAAATGGTAGTAAATAATAATACAAAATTAAATACAAAAATAATAACAATAAAATGGTAACAGTCTACAGTAAACATTAATAATTATAGTAATAACAATAATAGTAATAATAAGTAAGTTACTGTTTACTATGCAGATGTTATTATTCAGTGTCCCTCAGGCTATGGCAGGAAAATACATATTTGGCTGCAAGAGGAGCCATTGCTCCTTCGCCCATGAGTATTCTTAGTTTTTCCTCTGGGTTCAATTTGTAAAAATGTGGAATATATGTAGTCATTTCTGTGAATAATGAATCTCTTTGTAGGAATATTTATCACAGTAAAGGAGAAAGTGCATCTCTGTCTCTACCTCCCCTGTCATGCAGTGACCACATACACGCTCCTCTTTGGGTAGCCATGTCTTTTTATGTCTGCCGGTTTCTATTGCCAATCGGTGGTCACTCAGCCTGTACTTGGTAAGGATCTGTCTCTGCTTCGTATCTCTGACAGAGTAGAGATAATCAGCCAATTCATATTCTCTGTTTAGGGTCAGATAGCAATTTAGTCGGCTTTGGGATTTTGTTTCGTTTTTCCAGTATTGTAAATATGATTCCTTTGATTGGTTCATGATTTTGCTTATTGGAATTCTTTCTTTTGAAGCAGTGCTGGCGTCAGCTTGGTTGGTGAGGTCCAACACCATTTGACTGAGAGGGCTCGTTTCTGGGCTCAGCTCTTGGGCTTGAAGTGCTTTAAATTGCAGACTCGAATTTGGACTTGAATTTAGATGTAGCCAAAATTTTAATGATCTTTTCTGTATTTTCATTATTACTGGAAAACGGCCCAATTCTGCCCTACATGCATTAGTTGGTGTATTTCTCTGGACTTGTAGAATTTTCCGACAGAATTCTGCATGTAGGGCTTCAATTGGATGTTTGTCCCACATTTTAAAATCCAGTTTATTGAGTGGCCCCCAAACCTCACTTCCATAAAGTGCTATTGGTAGGATTACACTGTCAAATATTTTAGTCCAAATTCTAATTGGGATGTTGATTTTGAATAATTTCATTTTTATTGCATACATTGCTCTGCGGGCTTTTTCTTTGAGTGCCTTCACTGCCATATTAAAGTTTCCCGATGCAGATATGGTCAGACCAAGGTAGGTGTAATTTTTTGTGTGTTCAATTAAGGTGTTGTTCAGGGTGAATTTACATTTGTGTTTCTGACATCTGGGTTTTTTTTGGAAAATCATGATTTT